>NC_135962.1:50602000-50697000 GCF_053455715.1 Rhinoraja longicauda
TCCTTCACGAGCTGGCCGCTCACCGCTCCCAGCCGAGGAAGATGGGCTTCGCATATTTCGTGCTCCATTCCTTTTTGAGAATTTATCATCTCCCCTTCCCTCCCCTCACTCTCTCTCTCTCTCTCTCTCTCTGTCTCTCTATCATTCAAGAGAGAGCTGGATAGAGCTCTTAAGGATAGCGGAGTCAGGGGGTATGGGGAGAAGGCAGGAACGGGGTACTGATTGGGAAATGATCAGCCATGATCACATTGAATGGCGGGTGCTGGCTCGAAGGGCCGAATGGCTTACTCCTATTGTCTATCATATACGGGCGGCACGGTAGCGCAGCGGTAGAGTTTGCTGCTTTACAGCGAATGCAGCGCCGGAGACTCAGGTTCGATCCTGACTACGGGTGCTGCACTGTAAGGAGTTTGTACGTTCTCCCGTGACCTGCGAGGGTTTTCTCCGAGATCTTCGGTTTCCTCCCACACTCCAAAGACGTACAGGTATGTAGGTTAATTGGCTGGGTAAATGTAAATGTAAAAAAAAAAAAATTGTACCTAGTGGGTGTAAGATAGTGTTAATGTACGGGGATCGCTGGGCGGCACGGACTTGGAGGGCCGAAAAGGCCTGTTTCCGGCTGTATATATATGATATGATATGATAATAGGTTAACAAGTGACAGGAGCAGAATTAGGGCCGCTTGACCCATCAAGTCTACCTCGCATTCACTCATAAGATCATAAGATCATAGGCGATAGGAGCAGACTTAGGTCATTCAGCCCCCATCAAGTCTACTCTGCCATTGGATCATGGTTGATCCATCTCTCCCTCCTAACCCCATTCTCCGGCCTTCTCCCCCACAACCCTTGGCACCCGTACTAATCAAGAATCTATCTATCTATCTATCTCTGCCTTAAATTCTCCGGCCTTCTCCCCATAACCCCCGGCATCACCACAGCCTTCTGTGGCAAAGAATTCCACTGATTCACCACCCTCTGACTAGAAGAAATTCCTCCCATCTCCTTCCTAAAAGAGCGTCCTTTAATTCTGAGGCTGTGACCTCTAGTTCTAGACACTTCCACCAGTGGAAACATCTTCTCCACATCCACTCTGTCCGAGCCTTTCACTATTCTGTACGTTTCAATGAGGTCCCCCCTCATTCTTCTAAACTCCAGTGAGTCCAGGCCCAGTGCCATCAATCATGGCCAAAGATACTAGAGGAGCAAGATAGACCACTCGACCCTAAAAACCCTAGTACGTTCATGGCGCCATTTTAGTAGGCAGAAAATTGCAGAAACATTTAAAAAGAAAAATAACAACAATCTGTGAATAGGTAGATGAGATATATTCTGCATTTTAATGTATCATCACACACACTGTTCCCCCAAAACACTGATTACACTGCGAGAGGCACAGCGAACGGCGTGGTTTGCTTACTAAAATGGCTCCTTTGCGTACTACACTTCAGTATAGGCGATTTCAACGGAGTGGTCCATCTAGCTCCTCTAGTATCTTTGATCATGCTGATCTATCTCTCCCTCCTAACCCCATTCTCCTGCCCTCTCCCCATAAACCCTGACACCCCTTATAATTATACCAGGCATTTGGATACACATCTTGGATGCATATCTTTCATTCATTCAGTCCGAAGAAGGGTCTCGACCCGAAATGTCACCCAATCCTTCTCTCCTGAGATGCTGCCTGTCCTGCTGAGTTACTCCAGCATTTCGTGAATAAAAACCTCTTTCACTCATTTGTTCTATATCACCGTCGATATCTCTCCTTTCGCTTTCCCCGGACTCTCATTCTGAAGAAGTGTTTCGACTCGAAACGTCACCCATTCCTTCTCTCCGGAGATGCTGCCTGATCCGCTGAGTTACTCCTGCATTTTGTGTCTACATTTGGATACACACAACAGGTAGTAGAATCTTTATCATATAAGCATCTGCAGGAATTACAAAGGAGCTCCTTAAATAAACACGATGTGCACATCGTGAAGGCAGGAACTGCAGATGCTGGTTTACACCAAAGATAATCTGTCTGACCCTTATTGAGTTACTCCAGCACATTCAGTCTGAAGGAAGGGTCTCGACCCAAATCGTCACTCTGCAGAGACGCTGCCTGTCCGTTGAGTTACTCCAGCATTTTGTGTCTATGATTTGTATATTTCTGTTTATATTCATGGTTGGTTCTAACCTGCTGGAGGTAGCCACAAAGCAGGACACCAGTTTCGTTTACCGATTATTAAATTATAAATATGAATGAAAGAGGTGAATCTAGAAGCACGGATGTACAGATGCTGGTTTACACAAATGGACACAAAGTGCTGGAGTAACTCAGCGGGACAGATATAATCTCTGGAGAACATGGATCAGTCTGAAGAAGGGTCCCGACCTAAAATGTCACCTATCCTTGTTCTCCAGGGATGCTGCCTGACCCGCTGAGTTACTCCAGCACTTTTGTGTCCTTTCAGGCGTACCTATCATACTCTGACCCTTCAATGTGTGGCAGGAGCACACAAGCTTGAAAGTGCCCTACCACAAGACTTAGGGACCAGTTTCTTTCCCTCTGTTTCCAAGCTTCTGAATGGTCCTTCCATAGGTTAGTGTACTACCTGATTATAGGCAATAGGTGCAGGAGGAGGCCATTCGGCCCTTCGAGCCTGTACGCACCGCCATTCAATGTGATCATGGCTGATCATTCTCAATCAGTACCCCGTTCCTGCCTTCTCCCCATACCCCCTGACTCCGCTATCCTTAAGAGCTCTGTCTAGCTCTCTCTTGAATGCATTCAGAGAATTGGCCTCCACTGCCTTCTGAGGCAGAGAATTCCACAGATTCACAACTCTCTGACTGAAAAAGTTTTTCCTCATCTCAGTTCTAAATGGCCTACCCTTATTCTTAAACTGTGGCCCCTGGTTCTGGACTCCCCAACATTGGGAACATGTTTCCTGCCTCTGACATGTCCAACCCCTTAATAATCTTATATGTTTCAATAAGATCTCCTCTCATCCTTCTAAATTCCAGTGTAAATCTACCCATTGAGGATGCAGAAGAGGTTCACGGAGATGTCACCTGGAGTAGAGCTGCATGTTGGCTCAGTGGTAGAGTTGCTGCCTTACAGCCCTTACAGCGCCAGGAACCCATGTTCGAGCCTGATCATGGATGCTGTCCGTACGGAGTTTGTACGTTCTCCCCGTGACGAGCATGGCTTTCTTCTGAGATCTTCGGTTTTCCTCCCAAACTCTCCAAAGACGTACAGGTTTATAGGGTAATTGGCTTGGTATAAATGTAAAATTGTCCCTAGAGTGTGTGTAGGATAGTGTTAAATTTCCCCGGTGTGGGACGAATAAAGGAATATAATATTTGCAGGGATCTCTGGTCGGTGTAGACTCGATGGGCTGAAGGGCCTGTTTCCGCAGTGTTTCTCGAACGAAAACTAAACTAAACTAAACAATCTATATCCTAAAACTCTTGTTTGTTTGTTTGTTCCTGAACTACAGCCAAATCGGTACACGATAGCGCAACAATTTTAGGCCCACCTTACTCACCGTCGTCCCTTTGGTGCTAATGGAAGAAGATTCATTGAAATCGGTGTTATATTTTTTAAGTTATTCACATTTTAAAGTTTACATCTATCTCCGAGGGAGGGAGGGGGGAGAAAGGGAGGAGGGGGGGAAGGGAGGGAGGGGAGGAGGAAGGAGGATAAGGGGAGTTGAGAGCGATGGAGTGGGGGGGAGGGGAAGGGGGGAGGGGAAGGGGAGGGGGAGGGGAGGGGGGAGACGGGAGGGGAGGGAGGGAGGGAGGGAGGGAGGGAGGGAGGGAGGGAGGGAGGGAGGGAGGGAGGGAGGGAGGGAGGGAGGGAGGGAGGGAGGGAGGGAGGGAGGGAGGGAGGGAGGGAGGGAGGGAGGGAGGGAGGGAGGGAGGGAGGGAGGGAGGGAGGGAGGGAGGGAGGGAGGGAGGGAGGGAGGGAGGGTGGGGGAGTAGGGGAGGGGGAGAGGAGAGGGTGCTACACCAATGCAGGAGAGATTTAGGCCCAACGGGTCCACTTGGTCTAGCATTAGCTAAAAGCAAAGGTTGAATAAATTTGGACTATTTTCTATGCAATGCCAATGGCTGATAGATGTTTATAACATTATGAGAGGCATAGATAGGGCCGGTGGTCAAAATCTTACTCCCAGCATAGAATGTCTAATAGTAAAGGGCGTAGATTAAAGGTGAGAGAAAGGCTAAAGGAAGTGTGTAGGACGGGTTTTACTGCATAGGGAATGGCAGGTGCCTGGAACACCATGCCAGGAGTGGCGCAGCGGTAGAGTTGCTGCCTTACAGCGAGTGCAGCGCCGGAGACCCGGGTTCGATCCCGACCACAGGTGCCGCCTGTACGGAGTTTGTACGTTCTCCCCGTGACCTGCCTGGGTTTTCTCCGAGATCTTCGGTTTCCTCCCACACTCCAAAGACGTACAGGTATGTAGGTTAATTGGCTTGGTAAAAGTTGTTCCTTAGTCGGTATAGGATAGTGTTAATGTGCGGGGATCGCCGGTCGGCGCGGATCCGGTGGGCCGACAGGGCCTGTTTTCGCGCTGTATCTCTAAGCTAAACTAAACGGTGCAAGCATATATACTGGTAACATTCATGAGGCAAGACGCAAAATATGATGTCCTCTGGACAGAAGGAATGGGCGATGTTTCGGGTCGAGACCCGTCTTCAGCCGAAACGCCTCCCACTCCTTCTATCCAGAGATGCTGCCTGTTCCACTGAGTTACTCCAGCATTCTGTGCCTATCTTTGGTTTTTAAACCAGCATCTGCAGTTCCTTCCCAAACAAGGGCGGCACGGTAGCGCAGCGGTAGAGTTGCTGCTTTACAGCAAATGCAGCGCCGGAGACTCAGGTTCGATCCTGACTATGGGTGCTGCACTGTAAGGAGTTTGTACGTTCTCCCCGTGACCTGCGTGGGTTTTCTCCGAGATATCGGTTTCCTCCCACACTCCAAAGACGTACAGGTATGTAGGTTAATTGGCTGGGTAAATGTAAAAATTGTCCCTAGTGGGTGTAGGATAGTGTTAATGTACGGGGATCGCTGGGCGGCACGGACTTGGTGGGCCGAAAAGGCCTGTTTCCGGCTGTATATATATGATATGATGATATGATATGATATTTAAAAGGCATTTAGACAAGCAGATGAACAGGGAGGTGGTGGGGGTGTGTAGACCACGTGCAGCCAGATGGGATTAGTTTCAATTGGCGTCGTGGTCGATAGAGGCGCCATGGGCCCATGGGGTATCCCTGTGCAGTATGTCCTATGCTTGTCATTTAAATTTAGTTTCGTTTGGTTTAGCCATGCAGCGCGGAAACACGCCATGCAGCCCACCGAGTCCACGCCGACCGGCGATCCCCGCACTCAAAACTCTACCCTACACACCGGGGACAATCTCAAATTTTTATCAAAGCCAATTAGCCGACAAAACCTATACGCGTTTAGAGTGTGGGAGCAAACCGGAGCACCCGGAGAAAATTCACACGGTCACGGGGAGAGCGTACAAACTCCAAAAGGACAGCAGCCCGTAGTCAGGATCGAACCCGGGTCCCTGGCGCCCGTAAGGCAGCAACTCCACTACTGGGCCGCCGTGCCGTCCCAAAGTTAATTGATGAAGGTGATCGTCGTGTTGTCCTTAAGGATGGCGCACTATACATTGCTTCATCGCCTTCATATCTTTCAATGTTATTGAAGTTAGTCCTGTGGTTCGCCGTGGTTCAAAAATTATTCCCAGCAAGACCCTTTGATTCTCTTTCATACCCCACAAGGAACACCAATTATTTTATCCACTTGCCGATCTGCTTTTGCCAAAGTTATTTAATGGGGGAGAATATATTCATTTTCTTTTACCTTACCACTCCCCACATGCTCCATTCATATCAAAGCAAGTTTCCGTTTATAAACCATTCCCAAAGGTCAACTACAAACTCTTGGCTCCCTGGTATAATTGTGTCTTTTTTTGTCTCCTTCCTCTGGGGTTGTTCACCCTTTTTCATGCCAATCGATGTTTTTGGACTTCGTCCTACCTCACTTGGATTGCAGCCTACCCTCCTTTGATACTGGAATGTTTTAAATGGTTTGGCTGGGCTCCTGACCATAAGGCTCCTCTTAGGCGGTTTTCAGTCCCTGCCTCCCCGAACTATTCCAAGCCCTCACAAGCTTCCTCTCTCTCTCTCTCCCTCTCTCTCCCTCTCTCCCTCTCTCTCTCTTTCCCTCTCTCTCCCTCCCCCCTCTCTATCTATCTCTTTCTCCCTCCCCCCTCTCTATCTATCTCTCTCTCCCTCTCTCTCTCTTTATCTATATATCTATCTATCTATCTATCTATCTATCTATCTATCTATCTATCTATCTATCTATCTATCTATCTATCTATCTATCTATCTATCTATCTATCTATCTATCTATCTATCTATCTATCTATCTATCTATCTATCTATCTATCTATCTATCTATCTATCTCTATCTCTCGCTCTTTCTCTCTCTCTCTCTCCTGCTCTCTCTCACTTTCTCCCTCTCTCTGCCATGCATACTCCCTTTTTTCACATTGCTGCTAATATTGTTGTGAGTCCAATATTCTAAACAATAATATATTTCTGTAAAAGATGTGATTGACAGTGATGATCTGCATTACGTTTAGACTTTGTACTTTTAAACTTTAAGGATACAGTGCGGAAACAGGCTCTCTGGCCCACCCACCGAGCCCACGGCGACCAGCGACCCCCACACACTTGCAATATCCTACACACTGCTATCTGAATTACTATCGACCTCTTTGGTGACCCTCACTCAGCCTGTCCTTGATCGGACTTTGCTGGCTTTACCTTGCACTAAACATTATTCCCCGGAACCCATTCACTTTAAAACTAGGATTAAGAATTGGAAATATTTAATTTCAGGATTGTTTTGATACCCCATAAAAAGAATTTAATAAGAAATTAGCCGGAAGTGTTTCCTTCTTTCTTCTTTCTTTCTTTCTTTCCTTTTTTTTAAATTTTATTTTTTTATTTTTTTATCTTCTTCTTCTCCTTTTTCCTCTTTTTTTCTAACTGGGGGGTGGGGGGGTGGGGGGGGAGGGGGGTTGTGGGTGGGGAGATAATACCGAACAATACAAGTATAATCGAATTTAAAATGTGTAATCGAATTTATAATGTAGGTACCATCGCGTACTATGAGTTCATACATGTATTTGTTTTGTTAAAATTTAAATAAAATTAATTTAATAAACATTATTCCCTTATCACACAACTAAAGCTTTTCATTGTACCTCGGTACACGTGACAATAAACTAAACTGATCACACTCGGGACAATTTACAATTTACAGAAACCAATTAACCTACAAACCTGCACATCTTTGGAGTGTGGGAGGAAACCGGAGCACTCGGAGAAAACCCATGGGTTCACGGGGAGAACATACAAACTCCGTACAGACAGCACCCATGGTCAGGATCGAACTGGGGTCTCTGGCGCTGTAAGGCAGCAGCTCTACTGATGCGTCATTGTGCCACCCACTAATCTGTTCTGACCGTAGGCTCATCTTGTCTTGAAAGAATTGGATTTCCCATAAGCAGATCTGCAATAGTGGTGTAAACGATCTGGTATTGTATTCAAGTTAACTTTGAACCATCCTAATGACAAATCATTTGACATTGCAATTGAGCTGATTCCTACTTCACCTGTTGCCCATGCATGCGCACACACAACGTTTGACCATTGCTCCAGAGAAGAAACCGAGGCTGGTTTCTCTCCTTTGTAGTTCCTAGTAGTGAGACCAACATAGTGCACGCTTCCTTGCAGAGATTAACCTGCTTGGCATAACCTAAGGGTTTGTAATCATGTTTATCGAAATTTCACATCTCAAACCAAATTATCCACTGGGTCATCAATGGAAAGAATTCTTAGTTGAAAAAAGGTCCATCCCAAGTTATACAGTTCTTTGCTTCTACATTTTGCCTGCTCCACTGCGAAATCTCCTCAAGGTATGCCTACATAGAAGACCAAAGTCCTCTCCTTGACCTGAAACGTCATCCATCTTTTTTCTCCAGAGATGCTGCCTGACCCGCTGAGTGACACTAGTGCTTTGCCTACCCAAGTTATAAAAAGTGGACAAGGAGTATAAGTGTACGATGAAAGAAAGAAACATCATGAATCTGATTTTATTGGAGTTAGGTCATTCAGACTATAAATCAGTTGATAACGGACTGCCTTGCTGCATTTTCATATACCTTTCCGAAACATCATTAAAAAAAATATGGTGTATTATCTTTGCCATTCCCCATGCAGAGGCAGTGTCTGAAAAGTGCCAACAAACTGCAACATGATGAATGACCACAAAATTCTGGATCAACTCAACGGGTCCGGCAGCATTTCTGGAGAAAAGGAATATGTGATGTTTTGGGTCGAGACCCATCTTCAGACGCCTCGACCCAAAACGCCACCTATTCCTTTTTCTTTTAGGTTTAGAGATACAGCGTGGAAACAGGCCCTTCGGCCCACCGAGTCCGCGCCGCCCAGCGATCCCCGCACATTAACACTATCCTACACACACCAGGGACAATTTTTACATTTACCCAGTCAATTAACCTACATACCTGTACGTCTTTGGAGTCCAGAAATGCTGCCTGACCCGCTGAGTTACTCCAGAATTTTGCGTCTATTTTCGTTTAAGTTTTAGTTTAGAGTTACAGCGCGGAAACAGGCCTTTCGGCCCACCGAGTCCGCACCGACCAGTGGTCCCCGCACATGATCACTACCCTACACACACTAGGGACAATTTCACATTTGGGCGGCACGGTAGCGCAGCGGTAGAGTTGCTGCTTTACAGCGAATGCAGCGCCGGAGACTCAGGTTCGATCCTGACTACGGGCGCTGCACTGTAAGGAGTTTGTACGTTCTCCCCGTGACCTGCGTGGGTTTTCTCCGAGATCTTCGGTTTCCTCCCACACTCCAAAGACGTACAGGTATGTAGGTTAATTGGCTGGGTAAATGTAAAAATTGTCCCTAGTGGGTGTAGGATAGTGTTAATGTGCGGGGATCACTGGGCGGCACGGACTTGGAGGGCCGAAAAGGCCTGTTTCCGGCTGTATATATATGATGATGATGATGATACCAAGCCAATTAACCTACAAACCCGTACGTCTTTGGAGCGTGGGAGGAAACTGATGATCTCGAAGAAAGCCCACGCAGGTCACGGGGAGAATGTACAAACTCCGTACAGACAAGCACCCGTGGTCGGGGATCGAACCCGGATCTCTTACGCCATAAGGCAGCAACTCTACCGCTGCACCACTGTGCCTCCCTGTGTCTATCTTGGGTGTAAACCAGCATCTGCAGTTCCTTCCCACACAAGGTGAATGACCACCTAGCTTCTTCTTGGCATTAAACTCAAGAAAAAAATATCAACTATGGCCATGGAAAATCCCCCACTCTTCAATTCACAGATCAAATGATTTGAAGTACCTGTCACTACAAAGGCAGGTGTGTGTCCATGCAAGATTGCTGCTTCATTAAATCCTAATTACTTTCCTATAATATCTCCAAAAATAAAATTACATTTCTGAATATTATGACATTTCAAAGCACATAGAGCATTATTCCCCCATCATAATGAAATATACTTCAATATATTTTTAGATTATTTTGCAATATATTTCTGTTCCATGGGGGATTCTTCATTATTAATACTCAGAATAAACTTAACATTCAAATCTTGTCATTTTTTTTTTTATTGTTGTCCGCATAAGCTACAATAAACCGCAGTTAAGATCGCTGGTTACTGTACTGATATATTATCGGCCTCACGGAATGATTTAAGAAATTGTTTCGCCATTTCAGACGTATATATTTAGCCTACAAATCGGCAAACTCTTTTTTGCATAAAATGTGCTTTCATTTTGCAATGAACAAAGCCTAATTTTTTTTTAAATCTCGCTTTGGAGTGCAAAGTTATGTTGAGTGGTTGCCCCAATTGTGCCATCTTTTAGGGGGTCATTTGCAAAGCAGGTGATGCCTGCCGCACAGGAAACAATCCAAGGCTTGGGGCCTTCGTCCAAGGTGGATCATAATTAAGAAACATTGGCATAAACATCACAAAAGAAAAAAGTAACAGGAGCAAAAGTAGGCCACTCAGACCCTGGGGCACGCTGTGCCATTCCATCATATCATTGTCTTTAACAGTCATCTTTCTCCAACCCCAATTTTTCCTTTTCACTCCACAATGCTCCATTCCCCTACAAGATAAATATCTTTCTAATTCAGCACGGCAGGGCGGCACGGTAGCGCAGCGGTAGAGTTGCTGCTTTACAGCGAATGCAGCGCCGGAGACTCAGATTCGATCCTGACTACGGGTGCTGGCTGCACTGTAAGGAGTTTGTACGTTCTCCCCTTGACCTGCGTGGGTTTTCTACCTCATCGGTGACCCTCAGACTATCTTTGATCAGACCTTACTGGCTTTACCCTGCACTGAACGTTATTCCCTTATCATGTATCTATAGACTGTAAATGGCTCGATTGTAATCATGTATTTTATCTTTCCGCTGACTGGTTAGCACGCAACAAAAGCTTTTCACTGTACCTCGGTACTCGTGACTATAAGCTAAACTGATCTAAACTAAACTAAAGTAAACTAAACTGCAGTGGCACGGTGGCGCAGCGGCAGAGTTGCTGCCTTACAGCGCAGGCAACCCAGGTTCAACCGTGACTACGGTTGCTGTCTGTACGGAGTTTGTACGTTCTCCCGGTTACCTGCGTGGGTTTTCTCTGGGAGCTCCACTTTCCTCCCACGCCCCAAAGACGTACAGGTTAATTGTAGGCTAACTGGCTTGGTAAAAAAATTGTAAATTGTTCCTAATGTGTGTCGGACAGTCTTAACGTGCTGGAATCGCTGGTCGGCGCAGACCTGGTGGGTCGGAGGGCCTTTTTCCACGCTGTATCTCTGAACGGCGGCACGGTGGCGCAGCGGTAGAGTTGCTGCCTCACAGCGAATGCAGCGCCGGAGACTCAGGTTCGATCCTGACTACGGGCGCCGTCTGTACGGAGTTTGTACGTTCTCCCCGTGACCTGCGTGGGTTTTCTCCGAGATCTTCAGTTTCCTCCCACACTCCAAAGACGTACAGGTATGTAGGTTAATTGGCTGGGTAAATGTAAAAATTGTCCCTAGTGGGTGTAGGATAGTGTTAATATACGGGGATCGCTGGGCGGCACGGACTTGGAGGGCCGAAAAGGCCTGTTTCCGGCTGTATATATATGATGATGATAGCATTGAGAAGTTTGATTGACTGAGAAGACAACAAAGTAGTTCATGGTTATAGATAAGGGATGAAAGTCGAGTGTTTGAGCTATAGGGAGAGGTTGAGCAGGCTGGGACTCTGTTCCCTGGAGTGCAGGAGGATGAGGGGTGATCTTGGAGAGGTGTATAAAGTCATGAGATGAATAGATGGGGTGGACGCACAGAGCCTACACAACTAGAGAGCAGTCCTGACTAGAAGGCGCAGCACGGTGGCGCAGTGGTAGAGTTGCTGCCTTAGAGCGCCAGAGACCCGGGTTCGATCCCGACTACTGGTGCTGTCTGTACGGAGTTTGTACGTTCTCCCCGTGACCTGCGTGGGTTTTTGCCGAGATCTTCGGTTTCCTCCCACACTCCAAAGACATACAGGTATGTAGGTTGATTGGCTTGGTAGAAATGTAAATTGTCCCTCGAATGTGTGGGATGGTATTAGCAGGCGCTGATTGCTTTGTGGCACGGGACTCGGTGGACCGAAAGGTCTGTTTCCTCTAAGCTAAACTATAAACATGCTTCAGGGTGAGAGGGACAAAGTTGAAAGGAGACATGCGGGCCAGAGGATGGTGAGTGCTTGGGTCATGCTGCCAGCGTTGGTGGTGGGGGCAGATACCATAGTGGCATTGAAGTGGATTTTTGGATAAGCGCGTAGATATGCAGGGAATGTACGGATTATGTGCAGGCAGATATGGGCTGGTCTTGGCCAAAGATACTAGAGGAACAAGATGAACCACTCCGTTGAAATCGCCTATACTGAAGTGCAGTACGCAAAGGAGCGTAACGTCCGCCATTTTGGTAGGCAAAACCCGCCTTTCGCTATGCCTCTCGCAGTGTAATCAGTGTTTTGGGGGAACAGTATGTGTGAGAATACCATTAAAATGTAGAATATGTCTCATCTATCAATTCACAGATTTGTGTTATTTTTCTTTTTAAATGTTTCTGCAAGTTTCTGCCTACTAAAATGGCGCCGTGACATACTACGTTTTTTAAGGTCGAATGGTCTATCTTGTTCCTCTAGTATCTTTGGCCTTGGCATCATGTACGGCACAGACATTGTGGGCCGAAGGGCCTGCTCCTGTGCTGCACTGTTCTATTTTCTACGTGCTCATCTAAATCCTTCGTGAATGTCGTGAGAGTACCTGCATTCACCACCCACTCGTGTAGTAAGCTCCAGGTTCCAACCACCCTCAGGGTGAATAAAACTCTTCCTCAAATCCCCCGCTGAATCTACATCTCTTTGAAGGAGATGTGTGGGTGGGTTTTGGCACCAGCACCCAATAGTTTTTGTTTACGTGTTAGGCATTTCTCTCGTTGCCAGTTGGTGAGATGGTGAGGTTCTTTCGTCGATTTATGTAGTTTCCAGAAGTCTTCGAGGATGGACACAAAGTGCTGGAGTAACTCAGTGGGTCAGGCCGCGTCCATTGGAAAAAATGGATGGATGACCATCTCATTTCGGGCCGAGACCCTTCTTCAGACTGAAAGCAGAGGGGAGGGAACTGGAGGTACGAAAAGGCCAGAGCAAAGCAGGGCCGGCAACAGGCGACCAAGGGTGGGTGGGTGGAGACCATAATGGCCCATTGTTGGCTGGGGAAGAGGTGAGAACGAAAGGGTACAAGGATGCAAACAGTGGAACTAGTAGGAGGACCAGAGTGGTGGAGAGGGGGAGAGAGAGAGGGAGGAAATGCAGGAGTTATTTAAAATGAGAGAAATCAACGTTCATACTGTTGGGCTGTAGGCTGCCCAAGTGAAATACAAGGTGCTGTTCCTCCAATTTGCGTGTGTATATCATTGAATTGCTGTACACAGAAGGATTACCTTCACCCCACGGAGGTTGCTTCTGGAACAGCATTCTCATCAATCCCATTGACACTGAATAAACTTAAACTGACGATGAAGAACGTGCACCAGCGCCTCTACTTTCTTAGTTCAAAGAAATTTGGGCATGTATCCACATAAAACAAATTTCTAAATATCATAAGGTCATAAGTGATAGGAGTAGAATTAGGCCATTCAGCCCATCGAGTCTACTCCGCCATTCAATCATGGCTGATCTATCTTTCCCTCTCGACCCCATTCTCCTGCCTTCTCCCCATAACCCCCGTTGACACCCGTACTAATCAAGAATCTATCAAGATTCAAGATTCAAGATTCAAGATAGCTTTATTTGTCATCCAATATTGGACGAAATTCAGTCACCCACAGTCCAACAATAAAAGCATTAAATAGGCATTCAAATTACACAACCCCAAAAACCCCCAAAAACACAGTCCAACAATAAAAGCATTAAATAGGCATTCAAATTACACAACCCCAAAAACACACAAAAAAGAAACATCCATCAAAGAAACATCCATCACAGTGAGTCTCCTCCAGTCCTCTCCTCACTGTGATGGAAGGCCACAATGTCTTTCCCGCCGATGATAAGTCCGATCCGGGGCGGGCGAACACGCTGCTGCTGCCGCTGTTGCTGCACGTCGGGGCGGTCGTGGCTCCCGACATTGAAGCCCCCGCCCAGCAGAGAAATATCCCGCGGCATATCTTAGGCCGCGCCGGACGGTGAAATGTCCTCGACCCAAGCCCCGCGATCCGGGGCGGGCGAACCCCTGTCTCTGCCTTAAAAATATCCACTGACCTGTCCTCCACAGCCTTCTGTGGCAATGAATTCCACAAATTCACCACCCTCTGACTAAAGAAATTCCTCGTCTAAGTGAATTATAACCATTGTACCTTAATCTCCTGATGCAAAGCTTTGGGCGCCTTCAATGATCTCTCTGCTGGTCCCATCCCAGTAAACCATGGCAGTCAAACTCTCAGTCTGAAGAAGGGTTATCTCGGCCCGAAACGTCACCGATTCCTTCTCTCCAGAGATGGTGCCTGTCCCGCTGAGTTACTCCAGCATTTTTGTGTCTACCCACAAGTTTAACTCTCAGATCTGCCAGTCTTGATACAGATGTGCATGGAAAAGAGGTTGAATCACAGGCAAAGCTGATGATAAGTGGTTGTGTTTTGTTCTGATTGAACAGGGCAAAAAGCCTTCCCTGCCCAATACACTACGGTCTCCAAGCATTTATTTCCCTGTGACACAGGCACTCGTTGATCCTGAGAGACCACAATCAATTGATCACCAGATCTATCATCTGCAAACGATATACACTGACCAATCATTTTTTATTTTTTTTTAAACTAGGCCCTCAAAGCAAATGCAGGAATTTTGGGATCTTTCACGAATTGGGAAATTGCAGGAGCAGGTTAACGTTGAAGTTAGCTTGGGGATTTTAATGTGTAGCCGTTGACCTGTGGGAGAGCCGATAGTTATTCGAGTAAGCATACTGCAATCCCACAAGCCTGTAATTAAGTAATCAAATCCCAGTGCCCTGTGCAATCAAAGGGTTCTTTACATCCAGCATTGCTCCTTGTCTCATCCCACATTTATTCATGAAATTTAGCATTTATTTTTCACAACATGCACAGCTTGTACCAACGCTGCGAAATCAGGAACCAGTTTTAGATTAGTTTAGCCCCCCCCCCCCGAATCTGCTAGAGCTGTTACTTCTTAACACCAGAGGCCCGGGTTCAATACAGACCTCTGGTGCTGTCTGTGTGGAGTTTGCATGCTCTTCTGTAAACTGGCTTCTGTAAAATGTTCCTCACGTGCAGGATACAACTCGTGTTGGTCAGCTTGGACTCAGTGGGCCATAGGGCCTGTTTCCTTGCGGTATCTCCAATTAAAAAGTCACTCCAATTCCCTCTGGAAAATACCATTGCCACTGTTACAATCACCAAATTTCACATCACAACTAATCTGTACGTTAAAATATATTAATTTCTAGTGCCATTGAATCAGCTTCCTTGGAACCATCCACTAATGGCAAGGGATGTGGACGAGGAGGCATTTCTTTAGTCAGAGGGTGGTGAATCTGTGTAATTCTTTGCCACAAAAGGCTGTGGAGTCCAATCAGTGGATATTTTTAAGGCAGAGATTGATAGATTCTTGATTAGTACGGGTGTCAGGGGTTATGGGGAGAAGGCAGGAGAATGGGGTTGAGAGGGAGAGATAGATCAGCCATGATTGAATGCAGAGTAGACCCGCTGGGCTGAATGGCCTAATTCTGTTCCTACAACTTATGAAGTTATAAGAAGGCAGCAGAGTGGCGTGGCTGGCAAGCTCCTGCCTCCTGTTGCCTGAGAGCCAGGTTCAATCCTGACCTTAGGTGCTGTCTGTGCAGAATTTGCACATTCTCCCTGTGACCGCATGGGTTTCCTCCAGTTTCCTTTGGTCTCCTCCCACAATCCCAAAGACATGTGGGTTTGTAAGTTAATTTGCCCCCATAAGTTGCCCTTCAGTTTAGCTTATTGTCACAGGCACAGCGAGAAGCTTTCGTTGCGTGCCAACCGGTCAGCGGAAAGACAACACATGATTGCAATCGAGCAATGCTTAGTGTGCGGATACATGATGAAAGGAATAACGTGAATAACGTTCAGCCCCAGGCAAATTCCAGTAAAGTCCAATCGAAGATAGTCCACTGAATGAGAGTGGGTGAGAAAATGAGATAAGATAGAAGCAGTGTGAAAGAGCGATCAATGGCCGCTGTGGACGCGGTGGGCTGAAGGATCTGGTTCCATGCTACGTCTCTAAACTACAGCTGCCTGAAACTGATGGGTGTAGGTTGAAGTTTCAGAAGAGATCTGTGGAGAATTTGTTTTCAGGCAGAGATTGGGTGGAATGTGGAACATGTTGCCTGAAGGGGTGGTGATGAGAGAGACTCTCACAACATTTAATAAGGATCTAGAACTAGCTAGATATAGGAACCCATGGACTAGGTTCTGGTAAATAAGGATTAGCAGAGATGGGTAACCTGATGGACAATGGTTGCCATGGTGGGCTGAAGCGCCTGGTTGACTCTGTGACCCTCTGAATTTATTTTTGATTAACTTAGTCAATCGAGATTCTCCATGATTTCAAGCACCTCTGTTAAATTGCCACTCTGCTTGCCCTACTCTGATAATGGAAACCGTTTGCCAGGGGTGGTGGTGGAGGCAGATACCATAGTGGCTTTTAGATAGGCATGTGGATAATAAGGGAATGGATGGAGATGAGATTAGTTTAAATTGGGGTCAATAGACAATAGACAATAGACAGACAATAGACAATCTGCCTTCTGAGGCAGAGAGTTCCCCAGTTTCAAAACTCTCTGGGTGAAAATGTTTTTCCTCATCTCTGTTCTAAATAGCCTACTCCTTATTCTTAAACTGTGGGCCCTGGTTGGGGATTCCCCCAAATTCAGGAACATGTTTCCTGCCTCTAGCGTGTCCAATCCCTTAATAATCTTATATATGATAGACAATAGACAATAGACAATAGACAATAGACAATAGACAATAACCAATAGGTGCAGGAGTAGGCCATTCGGCCCTTCGAGCCAGCACCGCCATTCAATGTGATCATGGCTGATCATTCTCAATCAGTACCCCATTCCTGCTTTCTCCCCATACCCCCTGACTCCGCTATCCTTAAGAGCTCTATCTAGCTCTCTCTTGAATGTATTCAGAGAATTGGCCTCCACTGCCCTCTGAGGCAGAGAATTCCACAGATTCACAACTCTCTGACTGAAAAGGTTTTTCCTCATCTCTGTTCTAAATGGCCTACCCCTTATTCTTAAACTGTGGCCCCTGGTTCTGGACTCCCCCAACATTGGGAACATGTTTCCTGCCTCTAATGTGTCCAACCCCTAAATAATCTTATACGTTTCGATAAGATCCCCTCTCATCCTTCTAAATTCCAGTGTATACAAGCCTGATAGTGGTATACAAGGCATGATAGTGGCTTTCAGATAGGCACATGGATAATAAAGGAATGGATGGAGATGAGATTAGTTTAACTCGGAGGTATTTATTCACAAAATGCTGGAGTAACTCAGCAGGTCGGGCAGCATCTCGGGAGAGAAGGAATGGGTGACGTTTCGGGTCGAGACCCTTCTTCAGACTTAATTTAACTTAGCGTCATGTTCGGCACAGACATTGTAGGCCGAAGGGCCCGTTCCTGGTGCCTGCACTCTTCAATGTGTAGGAAGGCACTGCTGGTTTACACCGAAGATAGACACCAAATGCTGGAGTGACTCAGTGGGGCAGGCAGCATCGGGCGACGTTTCGGGCCGAGACCCTTCTTCGGAACTCTCCCGTGTTCCACGCACTTCACGGTGCATTAAAAGTGCCGCCCGGTTTGTTGTCCCCGGCAAAACCCTACCCGCTTCTGGCAAAACTTTGCAGATGATACTAAGCTGGGGGGGTAGTGTGAATTGTGAGGAAGATGCAATAAGGCTGCAGGGTGACTTGGACAGGTTGTGTGAGTGGGCGGATACATGGCAGATGCAGTTTAATGTAGATAAGTGTGAGGTTATTCACTTTGGAAGTAAGAATAGAAAGGCAGATTATTATCTGAATGGTGTCAAGTTAGGAGGAGGGGGAGTTCAACGAGATCTGGGTGTCCTAGTGCATCAGTCAATGAAAGGAAGCATGCAGGTACAGCAGGCAGTGAAGAAAGCCAATGGAATGTTGGCCTTCGTAACAAGAGGAGTTGAGTATAGGAGCAAAGAGGTCCTTCCACAGTTGTACCTGGCCCTGGTGAGACCGCACCTGGAGTATTGTGTGCAGTTTTGGTCTCCAAATTTGAGGAAGGATATTCTTGCTATGGAGGGCGTGCAGCGTAGGTTCACTAGGTTAATTCCCGGAATGGCGGGACTGTCGTATGTTGAAAGGCTGGAGCGATTGGGCTTGTATACACTGGAATTTAGAAGGATGAGGGGGGATCTTATTGAAACATATAAGATAATTAGGGGATTGGACACATTAGAGGCAGGAAACATGTTCCCAATGTTGGGGGAGTCCAGAACAAGGGGCCACAGTTTAAGAATAAGGGGTAGGCTATTTAGAACGGAGATGAGGAAGAACTTTTTCAGTCAGAGAGTGGTGAAGGTGTGGAATTCTCTGCCTCAGAAGGCAGTGGAGGCCAGTTCGTTGGTTGCTTTCAAGAGAGAGCTGGATAGAGCTCTTAAGGATAGCGGAGTGAGGGGGTATGGGGAGAAGGCAGGAACGGGGTACTGATTGAGAGTGATCAGCCATGATCGCATTGAATGGCGGTGCTGGCTCGAAGGGCTGAATGGCCTACTCCTGCACCTATTGTCTATTGTCTATTGTTTATAAAACCAAGAGGCATGAATCAACAGAAACACATGGAGGAGGTCTGGAAAACCCTGCAGTCAATGGGTTAACCTGCCCGCCTGCCAACAAATTTACTTTCAAGGCGATTTCTTGAAGAAAAAAACCAGCCGCTTTACGAGGAGACCATACACCAGCGCAAATAAGATCTGCAGCTTTTAAAAATTAATTGTAATGTAGGCACTGCTTAATGAAAAAAGACCCGGAATGTGTTATTACTTTGCCTGCATCAGATCAACTGCTCTGTTTTTATTTTGCCTCCAGTTTCTCACGAAACGAAGGGGTTTTCTTTTGATGTGTTTAGCTTCACGGCTTCTGAGCACTCGATAATTCCATCTGTCCACAACACAGAAGAAGAAATAGCGAGAGAAAGCATTTCCATATGTGTAAATTATCACCAAGCTTCCCATTAGCTGCAAAGAGCCTCCTCTGATGCAGAGACAGGGAACAGCTGCCTACACACTAATGGCATTAAAAAGGTAATATCAGACCTCTGAGGTACGTTTTTCCAAACATCAAATTTTAACATTATACTTTTAATTTTTTTTTCATAAACCCGGATCTTCCAATACACTCCACACGTTGCGATATTGCAACGTGCGAGCTTTTTGTTTTTTTTCAAAGGGCTTCTTTGTTTGACTGTAGTAGCAGCTGGCATGACCCTGAAGTTGTTTAATAATACAGTAACTCTAGACAACCAACTTGGGTCATTCTGGTGGGGCCCACATAACTGGCACAAGAGCTTCAAAGGTGCTGAAAAAAAGGCTTTAATCGTCTCGCTGCTTTTTAAAAAAAAACATGTACAAAGAAGTAAGTTGCACTATCTCAGATGGGGAGAGATTTTCCTAAAGGTCAATTTCCCCAGCGATTGTAATATTGTGCCAATGGAACCAAGAAGAGACGTTCTAGCAGGTAGCAAGTGAAGGATTGCAAAGTAATGCACTTCAGAAGCTCAGTCATGCAGCGTGAAACGAATGTCCTTTGACCCACTGAGTCCACATCGGTTATTAGACACCAATTTACTCGAGTCAATAGACAATAGACAATAGACAGTAGACAATAGGTGCAGGAGTAGGCCATTTGGCCCTTTGAGCCAGCACCGCCATTCAATGTGATCATGGCTGATCATTCACAATCAGTACCCCGTTCCTGCCTTCTCCCCATACCCCCTGACTCCGCTATCTTTAAGAGCTCTATCTAGCTCTCTCTCGAACAGAATTCATCCAGAGAATTGGCCTCCACTGCCTTCTGAGGCAGGGAATTCCACAGATTTACAACTCTGACTGAAAAGGTTGTTCCTCATCTCTGTTCTGAATGGCCTACTCCTTATTCTTCAACTGTGGCCCCTGGTTCTGGACTCCCCCAACTTTTTAAAAATATCATAAACTTAACCCACAAATTTGTATCTTAAACATTGGATCAAATATTGCTAATTTTCAGAATAGGTCATCTATGACTAAACAGAAATTAACTATTGAATATAAAGCACATTCACAAAAAAGGCTGGTCATCTGCTTCATACCTATATTGAGAACATGTTTCCTGCCTCTAACGTGTCCAATCCCTTAATAATCTTATATGTTTCAATAAGAATCCTATATATTTATTTTCTTTTTTTGTTCTCCCCACTTTCCCATCAACATCCCCGCAAATTCTACCGCTCATCAAGCGGCGATTTGCAAAGACTAATTAATCTGCCAACCTGCATGCCTTTGGGATGTGTGGGAGAAACCAAGAGACCCTAAAGGAAGTCCACGCAGTCACAGGGAGAACATGCAAACTCCACATAAATAGCACTGGAGGCCAGAATTAAAATGCCACTGTCGCTGTGAGGAAGCAGTTCTTTACCTGCACCAATGCGCTATTACACTCAAATCAATCCAGTATAATACTCCACATTTAATATCACAGAATAAAACATTAAAATGGTGAAGGAGATCCCCTCTTAGGTTCACCACCAGTGCCACGCACAACAGAACACAATGCACACCAGTACACCCCACCCATGTCTGTGAGCTGCAATATTACTTCAGTTTAGTCCAGTTTAGAGATTCAGTGCGGAAACAGGCCCTTCGGCCCACCGAGTCCGCGCCAACCATCGATCCCCGCTCAGTAACACTATATCCTACACACACCAGAGACAATTTGCAATTACACCGAGCCAATTAACCTACAAACCAGGATCGAACCCGGGTCTCAGGCGCTGTACGGCAGCAACTCTACCGCTGCACAAACCTATTGGAATCTTTTCCAGACCTGATCAAATAAGATCAACTGAACTGTTCAAACTTTGCAATCTGAAACAAATTATTACTGCAGAGAAAATGTGTGGAAATATGTAGTGGCATGCTGTGTTATACAGTATGGAATACTATAAAATACAGCACAGGAACAGGCCTTACAGCCCACCATGTCTGTGCCGAACATGAGACCAAGGTAAAGTAATCTCATCACCCTGCACATGATCCACAGTCCTCCATTCCCTGCATATCCTTGTGCCTGTCTAATAGTCTCTTCAACACTGCTATTATATCTGTCTATACCATCACCCCAGGCAGTGCATTCCAGGCACCTGCCATCTTCCATGTACAAAACTTGCCCACACATCTCCCTTAACTTCTGCCGTCTGGGTCTTTGACATTTCCCCCTCTGGGGGAAAAGTTCTGACTGTCTACCCCATCTATGCCTCTCATAATTTTATAATGTTACTAGACCAAGTGGACCCGTTGGGCCCAAACCTCTCCTGCATTGATGCAGCACCCTGTCCTCTCCCCTCTCTCCTCAACCCCCCCCCCCCCCCCCCTCCCCTCTCCCTTTTTTTAAATATATTTTTTTAGATTTAGTGATACAGCGCAGAAACTGGCCTTTCGGCCCACCGCACGTTAACACTATCCTACACCCACTAGGGACAATTTTTTACATTTGCCCAGCCAATTAACCTACATACCTGTACGTCTTTGGAGTGTGGGAGGAAACCGAAGATCTCGGAGAAAACCCACGCGGGCCACGGGGAGAACGTACAAACTCCGTACAGACGGCGCCCGTAGTCAGGATCGAACCTGAGTCTCCGGCGCTGCATTCGCTGTAAGGCAGCAGCTCTACCGCTGCGCCACCGTGCCGCCGTGCCCTTCTCCCCCACTCCCCCCTCCCTCCCTCCTCCCTGCTCCCCTCCCCCTCCCCTCCTTTTAAACTTTAAAATGTGAATAACTTTAAAAGTATAACACCGATTTCAATAAAACTACTTGCATTATCACTAAAGTGACAATGGTGAGTAAGGTGGGCCTAAAATTCAGTCACAAACAAGATAACAAACGAGAGTTTTAGTATATAGATGTCATATTTAGTTTAGTTTAGTTTAGTTTAATGTCACACATACCAAGGTGCAGTGAAAAGCTTTTTGGTGCGTGCAAACCAGTCGGCGGAAAAGCTGTGCATGATTACAATCAAGCTGTCCACAGTGCACAGATACATGATAAAGACAATAGACAATAGACAACAGGTGCAGGAGGAGGCCATTCAGCCCTTCGAGCCAGCACCGCCATTCAATGTGATCATGGCTGATCATTCTCAATCAGTACCCCGTTCCTGCCTTCTCCCCATACCCCCTGACTCCGCTATCCTTAAGAGCTCTATCTAGCTCTCTCTTGAATGCATTCAGAGAATTGGCCTCCACTGCCTTCTGAGGCAGAGAATTCCACAGATTCACAACTCTCTGACTGAAAAAGTTTTTCCTCATCTCAGTTCTAAATGGCCTACCCCTTATTCTTAAACTGTGGCCCCTTGTCCTGGACTCCCCCAACATTGGGAACATGTTTCCTTCCTCTAACGTGTCCAACCCCTTAATAATCTTATACGTTTCGATAAGATCTCCTCTCATCCTTCTAAATTCCAGTTCTCTCCACTCCTGACAAATCATAGTGCTCGGATAGACACAAACTGCTGGAGTAACTTAGCAGGCCAGGCAATGTCTTTGGAGAAAAAGGATGGGTGATGTTTCGAATCGGGACCTTTCCTCAGACTCGGAGTCTGAAGAAGGGTCCCGTCCCAAAAAGCCACCCTTCCTTTTTCTCCAGCGATGCTGGTTGACCCCCTGAGTTACTCCAGCACTTTGTGCCTATCTTCGGTTATACACCAGCATCTGCAGTTCCTTTCTACAAACTATCGTGCTCTCCCAGCTCCTGACAAACTACCACCTGCCCAGTGGGGATACTGCAGCATTGGCAGATTATTGACGGGTTAAGCCAAACAAGATGGAATCCAGGAGGCATTCAGACAGCCGAGCAAAGTGCGGCCTGGCTGAAGCGGGTTAGCATGCTTCTTTCATTTGTGTAAAGGTGTTTACCACTGGTCTGGTCTTTGAAAGAATATGCCTGGTGCCTCTGGCTGTTCATTGAAAGGGCATGGGATGTGTGTTAAAATGTATATACTTTTAATTACGATAAGATTTGCTCTTAAAGCAAGTTCATTTCTGATGCCACTGGAGGTTTTAATTGTTTTTGTTTTTTTTAACTATAGATTTTGCAGTTAATTAACCCTGTGCTCGTAAGAGTGCGTGGTTAAATGTCAAATTAATTCGCATTGGTATACCTTCGATATCCTGGCCCCACACCGCCTCTCATCATTTCCCTTGAAAAACAATTAGCTGAACCGTCTTTGACACTTCAATCACCGAGCTCACAAAGGAGGCCCGAGACCCCCCTGGAAACGCAGAGACACACAAGCGTTATCCACCTGCTGCTGCCCTCCAGCAGTGACCCCCAGGGCAACAGGTGTGTGGGACCGTAGAGATACAACCTTCCCCCAGGTGGGTTTCGAGGTCTACTCCTGAGCCTCCAGGGAGTCAGGATTTAACTTGCATCTTTTGCAGCAGGGGCACTCAGAGAAAGCCCGCGTGTTCACATACAATCTCTGCACAGACAGCACCCATTTGTCAGTGGGTCCGGCAGCATCTCTGGAGGACACGGACAGGCGACATTTCGGCACAGGACCCATCTTCCGACACAAACATGGGGTGGGATCCTGATTCGAAACGTCACGCAACCTTGTCCTCCGGAGATGCTGCCTGACCTGCTGAGTTACTCCAGCATTTCGTGAATAAAAACCTTCGATTTGTACCAGCATCTGCAGTTATCTTCTTATACTTATTGTACATTCTCCCAGTTTCCTCCAGGTTTTTCAGTTCCCTCCCGCACTCCAAAGGCGTACAAGTTTGTAGGTCAATTTTGCTTTGGTAAAAACTGTAAATTGTCCCTAGTGGGTAAGATAATGCTAGTGTAAGGGGTGATCTCTGGTCGGTGCAGACTCGGTGGGCCTAAGGGACTGCTTCCGGAATGTATCTCTAAAGTCTAAAGTCCACATTCCACTGTGGTTCAGCGCTCTTGGTGGATGTAAGAATAGTCATTGGAAAATGGCAATAACTGCCCCTTTCTCCTGACTCGGAGCATCATGGGATCAATCTGAGAGGACAAACGTGATCTCAAATTAATATCCCATTTAAAAAATGCGCACCTCCAACAGTGTAGCAGCCCCTGAGCAGTGACGAGTTGCTCTGGAATTTGTACTCAGATGCCCAGAGAAGGTCTCGAGATCACACAGCCTGGAAGCAGAAGCAGGATTGTTCCAGGGAACTGAGCTGAACACCAGTAGAAGCCACGCTGACAGCAATATTTCATCATTGTGGACAATGCAGTGCATGGACGTTGTCACAATTTTGAATAATGTCACGAGACGGAGCGTGCATGTTAATCGTTAACTAATGTAAATTAAATGGGACATCAATTGAAATGTTTGTTAGCTTACAGGAACCATTAGCATTGCCCAAACGGACAAAGCCATTAGTATCCCTTACCACGGCAGATCATACGTGCCTGAAGAAAGAGGAATCTTGCTTTATTTTGAAGAGTGGTACTGAGTGAAAATGAATGTCATTGATCACAGTTGTAATGTGGGAGCTTGCAAGTCTAACATTTGTAAAGAAGGCCGCTTTTGAGAAATGAAGATTTGACAAAGTCCCTCTCCATCAACTCAAGTATTTGACCTGCCTAAGTTATTGGGCTGTAAGATGTTTGATTAAAGAAAACGGCAAACACCGTCGAAGAGGTTGTCATTTTTACTTCCATTTTTGGAACTTGTGAGAAAACCATTAGCGGTGGAGGTAACGTGTGCATTTGGAACTGCCTTCGTTGTCAGATCAAGGCAACAGATCATCAGATAATGGCTGGTATCACAATGTATGTTGATCTCTGTTGCTTTCAGCTGCATCGGCATGGCACCGATTGATATGTTGGGACACATCTTCCAGTAGGAACCTTTCAACACTATAACTGGGCAAATGATCAGGACGTCTGCTCAGTGTAAGAAAATAACTGCAGATGCTGGTAAAAAATCGAAGGTATTTATTCACAAAATGCTGGAGTAACTCAGCAGGTCAGGCAGCATCTCAGGAGAGAAGGAATGGGTCACCCATTCCTTCTCTCCTGAGATGCTGCCTGACCTGCTGAGCAAATACTCCAGCATTTTGTGAATAAAGGACTTCTGCTCAGTTGGGTTTGAGTTTGAGTTTATGTTCATAAGTTCAAAAGTGAATGGAAATGGAATACTTTATTGTCGCATGTGAAAGGTCGCAGTGAAACTCAAGGAGTGCAAATAGTCGCCACATCAAGGGCGCTGACAAAGTTACAAAGCAGAGTTGCAAATGCATATGGACGTAAATAAATATTTGCGGTGTGATGCATGCAGTTAAGTGGTCAGTTGAGCCTGGTGGACGAAAGAACACCTGGAAATAACTGTAAAGTCGATCCCCTTCCTTTCACCTTCTCCTGTCCATTGATACAGGAGCATTGAAGCATTCAAATGACATTTCAAAGGAAATAGAAGGGCGTGCTGACTTTGCCCCCCTGTCTGAACCTGCATGGTTCATTGGTCTAAACCGTCATCAACTCCTCTTTTATTAATTGCAAGAAATGCAATAGTCACAGATTGGTGATGGAGACACCATCGGTAATTCAGATTCCCAGCATCCACAATTATTATTTTTTGCTTGTCTGCGCTAATTAAGAACATAGAACATAGAACACAGGAACAGGCCCTTTGACCCACGATGCGTGTGGCAACATGATGCCAATTTAAACTAATCCCATCTGTCTGCACATGGCCTATATTTCTCCATGCCCTGCCTGTTCATGTGCCTGTCTAAATGCCTCTTAAACATTGCTATTGTATCTGTTTCCACCATCTGCCTTGGCGGCGTGTTCCAAGCATCTAACACTCTCTTTGTAAAAACCTTTCCTCGTAAATCGACTTTAAACATTCCCCCCTCTCTCCTTAAATCTAAGCCCTCCAGCATTTGACACTTCCACCCTGGAAGAATGACTGTCATAATTTTATACAGTCCTGTTAGGGTTGCCCCTCAGCCACCAGCACTCTGAAGAAAGCAATTGAAGTTTGTCAACCTCTCCTTTGAGATAATAGTCTCTAATCCAGTCAACGTTGATCCTCTTCTGTACTCTCTCCAGAATTTCCACATCCTTTCCGTAACATGGTGACCAGAGCTGCACACAATACTCCAAATGGGTGGCGCAGCGGTAGAGTTGCTGCCTTATGTTGTGATATTGCAAGGACTACTTTATTGTATCACAAGGACTACTTTGTTTGCCCATGTAGTAACATGTATATAAGAGAACGAGGTGATTTGGTGGTCACTCTGGTTCCAGGTAGCCGTGGAATAAACAGCCTGGTTTTAAGCTCCAGCTTTTAAACCTTTTAAACACGTGTACTTGTGGTCCTTCCAGGGTCATAACAAAGGTATAACAGATACCGGACCACGAAATACAACACCTTACAGCGCCAGAGACCCGGGTTCGATCCTGACTATGGGTGCTTGTCTGTATGGACTTTGTACGTTCTCTCCCTGTAACCTGCGTGGGTTTTCACCAAGATCTTCGGTTTCCTCCCACACCTCAAAGACGGATTGGTTTGTAGGTTAATTGGCTTGATATGAATGTATAAAAAATGCCCCCTAGTGTGTGTAGAGTAGTGTTAATGTGTGGAAATTGCTGGTTGGCACGGCCATCGACACTGCTCTTCACACTGCACTGACCCACCTTGAACACCAGGGGAGCTATGTGAGGATGCTCTTCCTCGACTTCAGCTCTGCCTTTAACACGGTCATCCCGAGCAGACTGGTCACCAAACTTTCCGACCTTGGATTTTCCCAAACCATCTGCCAATGGATCAAGGACTTCCTGACCAACCGCCCCCAGACCGTCAAAATAGGCCCTCACCTCTCCTCCACCATTACACTGAGCACCGGCTCACCACAGGGCTGTGTGTTGAGCCCCATCCTTTACTCCCTCTACACTCACGACTGCGCCCCCACCCATCCCACCAACACCATCATCAAGTTCGCGGATGACACGACTGTGGTTGGACTCATCTCAGAAGGAGATGAGACAGCCTATAGGGATGAAATCCAAAGGCTGGCAGCATGGTGTTCAGTGAACAATCTGGTCCTGAACTCCTCCAAAACAAAGGAACTTATAATTGACTTTAGAAAAACCAGTGGAGATTATGACCCACTCTACATCAATGGGGTCTGTGTGGAAAGGGTACCAGCTTTCAGGTTCCTGGGTACGCACATCGCAGAGGATCTTACCTGGTCTACCAACACCATCACCACAGTAAAGAAGGCACAGCAGAGACTCCACTTCCTGAGGATCCTCAGGAAAACCAACCTGCAGGAGAAGCTCATGTTGTCCTTCTATCGCTGCTCCATCGAGAGTGTGCTGGCATACTGTATAACCACATGGTATGCCAGCTGCTCAGAAAAGGACAGGAAGGCCCTTCAGAGGGTCATCACGACGGCCCAGAAGATCATCGGCTGCTCACTGCCCTCCCTGGAGCACCTGTTCAGACTACGCTGCCTCAGTAGAGCAGGCAAAATAATAAAAGATCCATCCCACCCCGGCCACCGTCTGTTTGTTCATCTGCCCTCTGGTCGACGTTTCAGGTCGATCAAATCCCGAACAAACAGACTTAAGAACAGTTTTTACCCCAGGGCCATACGAGAACTGAACACTACCTTTGCACTAGGCAACACCGTTAAAAAATCTTGTACTTAATATAATTGTATTTAATTGTATTTATGTATTTATTTGTTTTTGCATTTATTGCATATATGTTTGTACGCACCGTCAGGATTGGCTATTTTTTAATTTCGTTGTACTCGTTGCAATGACAATAAATGAATATTATTATTATTATTATTATTACTTGGTGGGCCGAAGGGACTGTTTCCACACTGTATCTCCAAAACTAAAACTGATGTGACCTAACCTAAGTTTTATTTAGCTGCATCATGACTTCCTGACTTTTCTCGTCAATACCTAACCAATGAAGGCAAGCATGCAGTATGCGTTCTTCACCACCCTATCTAGTTGTATTGCTATTTTCAGGGAGCTATGGGCTTGCAACTCATTGCAAGTCCTACCATTTACCCCATACTTCTCTCTTACATTTGACCTCCCAAACTACAACACCTGACAGGTGTCTGGATTAACCTCCATCTGCCATTTCTCCACCCAAGTTTCGAATTGATCTATGTACCGCCATATGGGCTGACACCTTTCCTCTTTATCTGCAAGTCCGATCGTTTTTGGGTCATCTGCAGGCTTACGAATCAGCCATTCTACATTTATGTCCAAATCATTTATATGTATATATCACAAACAATAGAGGTCCCTGGACTGAACCCTGTGGAACATCACTGGTCACAGACGTCTGGTCAGGATAGCACACCTCCAGCAGTATCCTTTGCCATCGATGAGCAAGCTAATTTTGAAACCAATCCACTGAGTCACCATGGTTCCCATGTTCCTTGATCTTCTGATCACCTTATCACGAGGGACCTTTCTGAAAGCTGTACTGAAGTCCACAAGGGCAACATTTCTGGTTCGTGATTTCACCTACTCTGGATACAAATAAAGGACCAGGGGACTTGGGTTAAAGGTGAGAGACAAAGGATTTAATAGGAACCTGTGGAAACCTTTATTTCACACAGAGGGTGGTGGGCGTATGGAATAAGCTGCCCGAAGAGATTGTTGAGGCTGGTGATATAACAAAATGTTAAAATAAAACATTTGTACCAGGTACTTGGATGGGAAAGGTTTAGAGAGGTACAGGGCAAATGCAGCAGGTGGGACCAGTGTAAATTTGGGCACCCTGGTCGGAATGGGCAAGTTGTGCTGAAGGTCCTGTTTCCATGCTATATGAGTCTATGAATCTATAACATTCACGGACCTACCCTCATCATTCCACGGCACACCAGATACATGGCAACTCTTTTGGTACTTTGTGTATTGTATGGACGAACAAAGGATTCCTTTTCACTCGGGTACACGTGACAATAAAGTCTAATTGAATCATTGAATCATCTCCTCAAAACTTCTTTCAGGTTTGTAATTCATGCCTTTCCTCACAAAAAAAACCTATCCCAAATAAGAGTTTGGGCTTCACCAACATTTTGATCCATTGTCCAATAGACAATAGACAATAGACACTAGACAATAGGTGCAGGAGGAGGCCATTCAGCCCTTCGAGCCAGCACCACCATTCAATGAGATCATGGCTGATCATTCTCAATCAGTACCCCGTTCCTGCCTTCTCCCCATACCCCCTGACTCTGCTATCCTTAAGAGCTCTATCTAGCTCTCTCTTGAATGCATTCAGAGAACTGGCCTCCACTGCCTTCTGAGGCAGAGGATTCCACTTCTGAAGCAGAGAATTCCAGCAACATCGTATGAGGACAGCACAGTGCCGTAGCGGTAGAGTCGCTATCAGAGACCCGGGTTCGATCCTGACCATGGGTGCTGTCTATACGGAATTTGTACGTTCTCCCCGCGACCTGCTTGGGCTTTCTCCGAGATCTTCGGTTTCCTCCCACACTCCAAAGACGTGCAGGTTAACTGGCTTTGGTATAGTTGTAAATTGTCCCAGGTGTGTGCAGGATAGTGTCATTGTGCGGGTATCACTGGTCGGTGTGGACTCGGTGGGCCTGTTTCCGCGCTGTGTCTCCTCACTAAGCTCAACTTCTGAATTCTCACTTGATCCTTGAAATTCTGAGACCGTATATCATGTTGCTGTGTTTTTCTCCTCGAGTGCAATGTATTTACAACTCAAAAGCAGAGCATCCAGCGTGACAGGTGCTTGCCAGAATTTACTCTCCACGATCCCCATCAGCTCTCTTGTCTCCCATAAAATGTCACCATGCGATGAATCCACAGCTCAGCACGTCATCATGGCTTTCACTATGCCTTCCCTCTTAGAGGAAAGGAGGCACTCCTGGTTTCACCGTTGCATTTCATAAGTAACTACCTGGCATTTATGTCCTTAGCGCAGCTCCTACTGCTCATTCAAAACATTTCAGGCGTTTGAATTTTTGATTAATTCGCAAGTTATGAGGTTTTAATTATTTTGAATATATAAATTAACTGTTTCCACTTCACAGGTCAAATGTGCTACATACCCATGACTAGACAGGCCCATCAAATCATTTCCATGATCTACATATTAGTTAACCGTGTTACGGTGGGTGAATAGGGGTGGGGTAACAGGCATTTGAGTTTATACTTTTCAGTTTCACTACCAAATCCGATACCCACAGAGTGCAGCAGAAGCAGCAACAAAGATTAAAGTGTTTGAGAACTAAAGCCTGAGGCACTCAGAACTACATCATAGTTCTATAATATTCTCCTTGTTTGTATATATTATATATTGAGATATTCATAGAGTTATAGAGTCATACAGCATGGGAACAGGCCCTTCTGCCCAACTTGCCCACACTGGCCAACAAGTCCCAGCTACACTAGTCCCACCTGCCCGGTTGATTTTCAGTTTCAGTTGATTTCAGATGTCAACAAACTGCTAGGCACCAGGACTTCTTGGCAAGGTGCGTAGCGGCTTGGGTTGGGTTGGGTTCCCCATGTTAGGGTCAGGGCTGTGTCAGTAGAGGACCAGAATGCAATATTTTTAGATACATGAGACTGTTGATCGTGTTGCCTTGCATGTTGTGTATACATACATATATGCATATATAAAATATATATAGAGCAGGACAATGTTTGCATATCTATAATCTATACGCACACACACATATAAATATAATCTATATGAACTTCATTACAGACTGCCCACAGATGATACACACACAGACACACACATACATAAATGTGTATATGTGTGTGTATGTACTGTATATATATGTGTGTGTACGTGTGTGTGTGTGTGTGTGTATATTTGTGTGTGTATGTGTGTGTGTGTTGTGTGTGTGTGTGTGTGTGTGTGTGTGTGTGTGTGTGTGTGTGTGTGTGTGTGTGTGTGTGTGTGTGTGTGTATGTGTGCGTGTGTGTGTGAATGTGCATGTATATGTATATAAAATTGTCACAGATTATATATATATATATATATAGACACAAACTGCTGGAATAACTCAGCGGGACAGGCAGCATCTCTGTAGAGAAGGAATGGGTGACGTTTCAGGTCGAGACCCTTATTCAGACTGAAGAAGGGTCTCGACCCGAAACATCACCCATTCCTTTTCTCCAGTGATGCTGCCTGTGTTGCTGAGTTACTCCAGCATTTTGTGTCTATCTTTGGTTTAAACCAGCATCTGCAGTTCCTTCCCATATACATACATATATATATATATATATATATATATACACACGTGCACACATATACAGTATAATCTGTAACAATTCACATACGTGGGCAATCTGGAAATAAAGTTCATGTAAAACAGAAGTGGTTCGTTGAAAGCAAGTTTGACAAATGAGAAACAGGAATGCAAGTTCCCTCCAGTCAATGCTTTCAGTGAATGTGAAGCAGGCACAGCTTGTTGCACCTGCCTCTCACTTACGATGAGGCCCAGTTTTAGGGTGAGACATTCTGTGCATCAATAACGCTCGCGAAATATTAAACCCAAAATTACGCAAGGCTGTTTCTCGTTCACAAAGTGTCAGTCCCTCAGGTGTGTCGAGTGAGAACTGAAATATAACACGAGGTAGGAATGAGCAGGTGGGACCTCAGGGAAGGTGTCCAATGTGCATCGACGCTCAAGATTCTTCAGTGGAAATCTGACTGCTAATTGTAAATTAGGTCTCGTATGGACCCCGTGTTTACAAAAGCCCTTTCTGTGGAGCCAGAAGCTGCAGGGGGAATCCCCAGGCGCCACCACAAGTGGTGCCAACTCCCAACATCCCCACCCAGTGGTCCCCACTCCGAACCTTCTCCTGGGATTCACCTCCAGGGTCTGACAAGGATTTTCCTCCCAATGTTTGGACCAGGAGCCTGTGGAGGTGCAACAGGTGGCAACCAGCTCAGGCATGAAATTCCAATGAAGTCTACGGACCAATTTAGGCCCAGCCTCAGGCCTCTAGTTGGGGCTTGATTTCAGAGCGAGCGGCGAGGGATGCACGCAAATAACAAAGGAGGGAAAGCTCAATTTGTTTCGGTTGATTTCATACGTCAACAAACTGCTAGGCGCCAGGACTCCTTGGCAAGATGCGTAGCGGCTTGGGTTGGGTTGGATTCCCCATGTTGGGGTCAGGGCTGTGTCAGTAGAGGACCAGAATGCAATCACAAGGGAGTTTGAACTAAGGATATAGACCTATAGACAATAGGTGCAGGTGTAGGCCATTCAGCCCTTCGAGCCAGCACCGCCATTCAATGTGATCATGGCTGATCATTCACAATCAGTACCCCGTTCCTGCCCTCTCCCCATACCCTTAAGAGCTCTATTTAACTCTCTCTTGAAAACATCCAGAGAATTGTCCTCCACTGCCTTCTGAGGCAGAGAATTCCACAGATTCACAACTCTCTGAGTGAAAACGTTTTTCCTCATCTCAGTCCTAAATGGCCTACCCCTTATTCTTAAACTGTGACCCCTGGTTCTGGACTCTCCCAACATCGGGAACATTTTCCCTGCATCTAGCCTGACCAATCCCTTAAGAATTTAATATGTTTCTGTAAGATTCCCGCTCATCTAAATTCCAGTGAATGCAAGCCCAGTCGATTCATTGCCCGGTCCACCAGCCTCTCACCTGCTCGGTCCAATTTACCATGCAAACATCAATGGTTCTTAAACTGTGGCCCCTGGTTCTGGACTCCCCCCCCCCCCCCCCCCCCCCCAAACATCGATTTCAATTAAATTAAATTAAATCAATGGAGTGGATTTCTGAGGAAGAGACTTGTGTTGGAATATGCTGACTAAGATTGAATTTCTAACGGAAAAAAAATTTTAAATTTACTTTTGACTTCGGACTTTAAAGATACAGCGTGGAAACAGGCCCTCTGGCCCACCAAGTCTGCGCCATTCAGCGATCACCATGCACTAGCACTATCCCATACAATAGGGGCAATGTTACCAAAGTCAATTAACCTACAAACCTGTGCGTCTTTGGACAATAGACAATAGGTGCAGGAGTAGGCCATTCGGCCCTTCGAGCCAGCACGACCATTCAATGTGATCATGGCTGATCATTCTCAATCAGTACCCCGTTCCTGCCTTCTCCCCATACCCCCTGACTCCGTTATCCTTAAGAGCTCTATCGAGCTCTCTCGTGAATGCATTCAGAGAATTGGCCTCCACTGCCTTCTGAGGCAGAGAATTCCACAGTGCGGGAGGAAACCGGAACGCCTGGAGAAAACCCACGTTGTCCAAGGGAGAAGGTACAAAGTCCACGCTGACAGCGTCCGTAGTCATGAGCGAAGCTGGATCTCTGGAAGCAAAGAAGCTTGCAACATAGAAGAGGAAATCCTTTGAAAAATTTTGATCGTCTCTAAAGTTTTACATCACAAAATCCTGGAGAAACTCAGCGGGTCAGGCAGCATAGAAACATAGCAAATAGGTGCAGGAGGAGGCCATTCGGCCCTTCGAACCCACACCGCCACTCATTGGGATCATGGCTGATCAACCACAATCAGTAACCCGTGCCCAACTTCTCCCCATATCCCTTGACTCCACTAACCCCCAGAGCTCTATCTAACTCTCTCCTAAATTCATCCAATGATTTGGCCTCCACTGCCCTCTGTGGCAGAGAATTCCACAAATTCACAACTCTCTGGGTGAAAAAGTCCCTTCTCGCCTCAGTTTTAAATGGCCTCCCCTTTATTCTAAGACTGTGGCCCCTGGTTCTGGGCTCCCCCAACACAGGGAACATTGATGCTCCCCCCAACATTGGGAGCATTTCAGGAGAGAAGGAATGGGTGACGGTTCTAAAGTTTTATAATTTTTTTACAGACTATTCTCAAGCAAAAAAGGCTATTTTGCAGATCTTTTGAGACCAATTCAGTGCTCTTTCCTCCTCATTATAAATCCGCTGTGACCTGTAACACTCAATGCGGTGCTTTACACATATGGATGTACACTAATAGTAATCCATGGATTCATAACTAACTAATGAACCAAATAAACGAAGCAGTTATTTCCCCCTTAATTGGCCTAAAAAAAAAACATTTCTGTCTTTGACTCGCGTTCCAGGAATAATTCCCCATACAGATTGGACATTTTTGTAGTTTGCAAGACAAATTGTATCACAAAGAAACTGCGCAGAGTTGCTTTTCCACAATGTGTGTAGGAAAGAACTGCGGATGCTGGTTTAAATCGAAGGTAGACGGTAGAAGGTCACGGTGGCGCAGCGGTAGAGTTGCTGCCTTACAGCGAATGCAGCGGCGGAGACTCAGGTTCGATCCTGACTACGGGTGCTGTCTGTACGGAGTTTGTACGTTCTCCCTGTGACCTGCGTGGGTTTTCTCCGAGATCTTCGGTTTCCTCCCACACTCCAAAGACGTACAGGTTTGTAGGTTAATTGGCTGGGCAAATGTAAAAATTGTCCCTAGTGGGTGTAGGATAGTGTTAATGTGCGGGGATCGCTGGGCGGCACGGACCCGGTGGGCCGAAGGGCCTGTTTCTGCGCTGTATCTCTAAATCTAAATCTAAAAAATCTAGGCACAACATGCTGGAGTAACTCAGCGGGACAGGCAGCATCTCTGGAGAGAAGGAATGGGTGACGTTTCGGGTCGAGACCCTGCATCAGACTGAAGAAACGTCACCCATTCCTTCTCTCCAGAGATGCTGCTGCCTGCCCTGCTGAGTTACTCCAGCATTTTGTGTCTACTTTCCTACAAGTCATGTCTGTCTTTAAACAGAATCTTTTGGGAGACATGCATTTACTACTTCAGATCACGGCTCAGATGTAATCCAGATTATCTGAATGAAAGTCTCCTCCTATGCTGACAAGGTGTCTGGGTTTGGACAGCTGATTCATTGTCCTCACTAAGACTTTTCAGCAGCCCTGAAAAGTTGGACAGTGCAAGATTCTGGTGTGTTGTGCCCACACCGGCTATCGTGTTTCCCATCTTAATGAGTACAGTTGATTTAGTTCAGTTCAGGGACGCGGCGCGGAAGCGGCCCCTTCGGACAACCCGGTCCACGCTGACCAGCGATCCCCGTACCCCAGCACGATCCTACACACACTGGGGAACAATAGACAATAGACAATAGACAATAGACAATAGGTGCAGGAGTAGGCCATTCAGCCCTTCGAGCCAGCACCGCCATTCAATGCGATCATGGCTGATCACTCTCAATCAGTACCCCGTTCCTGCCTTCTCCCCATACCCCCTCACTCCGCTATCCTTAAGAGCTCTATCCAGCTCTCTCTTGAAAGCATCCAACGAACTGGCCTCCACTGCCTTCTGAGGCAGAGAATTCCACACCTTCACCACTCTCTGACTGAAAAAGTTCTTCCTCATCTCCGTTCTAAATGGCCTACCCCTTATTCTTAAACTGTGGCCCCTTGTTCTGGACTCCCCCAACATTGGGAACATGTTTCCTGCCTCTAATGTGTCCAACCCCCTAATTATCTTATATGTTTCAATAAGATCCCCCCCCCATCCTTCTAAGTTCCAGTGTATACAAGCCTAATTGCTCCAGCCTTTCAACATACGACAGTCCCGCCATTCCGGGAATTAACCTAGTGAACCTACGCTGCACAACTTACAAATCTTACCGAAGCCAATTAACCTACAAACCTGTACGTCTTTGGAGCGTGGGAGGAAAGCGGAGCACCCGGGGAAAACCCACGCAGGTCACGGGGAGAACGTACAAAACTCCGTACAGACAGCGCCCATGGTCAGGATCGAACCTGGGTCTCTGGCGCTTGCTGAAAGGCAGCAAATCTACCGCTGCGCCACCGTGCCGCCCTTCATGTACCTTTATAGGATCTCTTGAGCAAATATAAAAATCGAATGGTTCCTTTCGGAATTCTCTGCCTCAGAAGGCAGTGGAGGCCAATTCTCTGAATGCATTCAAGAGAGAGCTGGATAGAGCTCTTAAGGATAGCGGAGTCAGGGGGTATGGGGAGAAGGCAGGAACGGGGTACTGATTGAGAATGATCAGCCATGATCACATTGAATGGCGGTGCTGGCTCGAAGGGCCAAATGGCCTCCTCCTGCACCTATTGTCTATTGTCTATTGTCTTTCCTCCATGCTTTCAATACTTCTTTCCATCCATCCTTCCTTCTTTTTCTCTTCCTCTGTCCCCTCTCTCTATCTGTGTGTCTCTCTTTCTGGCTCTTCCTCTTTCAGAATGTTCCTTTCCCTCACATCCTTTCATTATCTCTCCCTCATTCTCCCACTTCCTCTCCCTCATCTCCTTCATTCTCTCTGCCTTTCCTTTTTAAAAAAAAATGTTGCAGCAGAATATTAAATGCCACCATATAGTGATCTGGGAATCAAAGGTTCACAATGTCATTCTGACATAACAAATGATATTATTCCAAGGAATTGAGAAGGATGAGAGGGGACCTTATAGAAACATATATAAAACTCTTAAGGGATTGGACAGGCTAGATGCAGGAAAAATGTTCCCGATGTTGGGGGAGACCAGAACCAGGGATTAACATGTGACGAGAGTGTTTGATGGCACTGGGCCTCTACAGGCTTCAGTTTAGAAGGATGAGAGAGGGGGATCCTCACTGAAACTTAACCGAATAGTGAAAGGCCTGGATGTGGAGAGGATGTTTCCACGAGAAGGTGAGACTAGGACCACAGGCCATAGCCGGTGAGTGAAGCCTCGGGATAAAGGGACGTACCGTACCTTCAGAAAGGAGGTGAGGAGAAATTTCTTTAGTGAGAGGGTGGGTGAATTTGTGGAATTCTTTGCCACAAATGGCTGTGGAGGCCGTCATTGGGTATTTTTAAGGTGGAGATTCACAGATTTCTTGATTGGTACGGGTGTTGGGGGTTATGGGGAGAAGGCAGGAGGATGGGGTTGAGAGAGTTGTTTGAGAGAGATAGATCAGCCACGATCGAATGGCGGAGTGGACTTGATTGGTCCGAATGGCCTAATTCTGCTCCTTTATCTTATGAACTCTTGCAAAGATATGCGCGTGGCAACATTGGCATTGCACCCTTGCATCCTCTGTGCCTGTTGATGGAGCACAGCTGGTGTCAGTCACACAGTCACACATTGTCACACAGTCACCACCGCCCAGCCTGTTTGCTTCCCTGCCCAACAACAATTGCCCTTTACTGAGAGGGGGGGGGGGGGGGGGGGGGGGGAGAGAATGATTCCAAGTGGAGTGGAAGGGAAATATCAAAGAGTAGATTAAAAATACACAACTAATTCACCCCAGAGACGCTGATTGCGAAATATAGTTTGGTCGCAACCCTCCGGCTTCAAACATCCAGCCCAAACATTGCAATCTCTCCCGTTGAAACCGTCCAAACTATGCCGACTCAGTCTAATCCCCTGGCATGGAGCACAAAGGGTTAAGCCAAGCCCCTCTTGAGAGATGCGTGCGGCTGTAAGGAAAGTATATCCAGCTCATTCTGTGAACCATCCTCCTCTCTCTCCCTACCCTCTCCACCCCTGCCCCAGTCCACACACCCTCACTAACCCTTTAAAACAGGCTGGAAACAAAGAGTGCCTCAGTAGTTATTACATTTAGGTTTTGTGTAAGAGACAGTTTCAGAGAAATTTCTTCCCGGCTGTTATCAAGCAACTGAACCATCCTACCAATAACTAGACAGCGGCCCCGAGCTGCCATCTACCTCATTGGAGACCCTCGGACTATCTTTAATCGGACATTACCTTGCACTAAACCTTGCCTGTATCTGTACAACTGTGGACGGGTCGATTGTAATCATGTATAGTCTTTCCGCTGACTGGTTGGCACATAACAAAAAGCTTTTCACTGTACCTCGGTACACATGTCGGTTTAAGGACCGCCTCAAAGTGTCCCTCAAAGACTTGGACATCAACCTCAGCACTTGGGAGTCTCTTGCTCTGGACCGTCCAACCTGGTGTAGCGAGCTCACCACAGGAGCCCGTGCAGCAGAGAACAGACGCACTGCAGAGGCCCAGAGGAAACGAACCGCGCGCAAGGCCCGGGCTACCTCCACTTCCACTGCAGCACCCATCCACTTGTGTCCTACGTGTGGGCGTGCCTTCCGGGCCCGGATTGGCCTCACCAGTCACTTCCGGACCCACAGTCACCAATCCTCCAACTGAAAGTGAAGTCATAGTCATCTTCGAACCCGAAGGACGAACAACAACACATGACAATAAACTAAACCATTCCAAGAGGTCATTCAGCAGCACAGTGTTGAAGCAGGCAGTGGTGGTAACACTCAGTCATAGAGTTAGAGAGTTATGGAGTTGTAAAGCTTGGATTTGGTCCATATCCCTCTAAACCTGTCCGATCCAGGCATCTGTCTAAATGTTTCTCAGCCACCTCCTCCGGCAGCTCGTTCCGTATACCCACCGCCCTTTGTGTGAAAAAGTTACCCCTCAGGTTCCTATTAGGTCCTTCCCACCTCACCTTAAACCAACGCCCTCTGGTCCTCGATTCCTATACTCTCGGCAAGAGACTCTGTGCATCCACCCGATCGATCCCTCTCATGGTTGTGTTTATACCTCTGGATGCACTTCGATGCCTCGTAATGGACGGTGGTCGGAGGCTGCTTCATCTTCTGAGCCCGTGCCAAGTGAAGTCTCATCGTCCCACTTGCCTGCAGGCAGCTTGGAGGTTTCCATTGCGGCTGGCTATTGATGCTGTTAATGCTGCTTCAGGTTGATGCCTGCAAACGCTGACGGAAGTAAAAAGAGAGGGAAACGAAAACAAAACAGAAATAAATCGTCCAAGTGACGACCTCAAACTGTACTGCCATGAGACAAGGCCGGCAGCACAATCAAGGGCGCGTCGCACCCCGGCCACTCCCTCTTCTCCCCTCTCCCTTAAGGCAAGAGGTATAGGAAAACGCACACCTCCAGATTCAGGGACAGTTTCTTCCCAGCTGTTATCAGGCAACAGAATCATCCTACTGCAACCAGAGAGTAGTCCTGAACTACTATCTACCTCTCTGGTGACAATCCTTGTTCGGACTTTGCTGGCTTTACCTTGCACTGAACGTTATTCCCTTATCATGTATCTATACACTGTAAATAATAATATTGACACTAGGCCCACCTGCCTGCGCTTGGTCCATATCCATCCAAACCTGTCCTATCCATGTGCCTGTCTAATTGTTTCTTAAATGTTGGCATAGTCCCAGCCTCAACTACCTCCAGCTTGTCCCATACACCCACCATCCTTTGAGTGGAAAAAGTCACACCTCAGATTCCTATTAAATCTTTTCCCTTTCACCTTGAACCTATGTTCTCTGGTCCTCGATTCCCCTACTCTGGGCAAGAGACTCTGCGCATCCACCCCCAGGAGAATGGGGTTAGGAGGGAGAGATAGATCAGCCATGATTGAATGGCAGAGTAGCCGTGATGGGCTGAATGGCCTAATTCTGCTCCTATCACTAATCATGAAATGTAATATAGTTGAGGTTCACATTTGCATTCACATCAACGGAAACAAATGTCAGAAGTGGAATAGAATGCCAAACACAACCACACTGAGACTGAGGATTAAACTTCTCGATAGCATCTATTTTACCCATGCTTTGGATCAAATTGTAAGTTTTAATTTGAGCCCATCCTAAAGGAGATAAACAAAGAAAACTTTATTCTGAAGAAGGGTCCCGGCCCAAAATGGTGCCCATCCACTCCCTCCACAGATGCTGCCGGACCCATTAAGTTCCTCCAGCACTATGCTTTGCTTCAATATCTGCAGTTCCTCATTTCTCTCTGGGGCAGCACTGCGGCGCAGTGGTCGGATTGCTGCCTTGTAGCGCCAGGGACCCCAGTTCGATCCAGACTAAGGGCGCTTACTGTACGGAGTTTGTACGTTCTCCCTGTGACCGCACGGGTTTTCTCCGGGTGCTCCGGTTTCCTCCCTGTATTCCAAAGACGTGCAGGCTTGAGGGTTAATTGCCTCTGTAAATTGTCCCTAGTGCGTAGGATAGATTTATTTATTTATTTATTTTTAGATGTTTAGAGATACAGCGCAGAAACAGGCCCTTCGGCCCACCGGGTCCGCGCCGCCCAGCGATCCCCGCACATTAACCCTATCCTACACCCACTAGGGACAATTTTTACATTTGCCCAGCCAATTAACCTACAAACCTGTACGTCTTTGGAACTAGCGTATGGATGGTCATTGGTCGGCGTGGACTCTGTAGGCTGAAGGGCCTGTTTCCACGCTGTGTCTCGAAACTAAAAGTTTATTGTCGAGTTAACCAATATCTGTCGTCATGACACGGTAAATATATGGGATTGCATATTACTCATTTTCTACTTTAAAACAAAAACATACTTTATATCTGCCATCCAGCTTTGAGATTGTTTCAGTGACTCAGGGGCTTAATTCATCAAATGCAATAATGCAATGTTGTAATGTAAGTGTGTTGCAATCTGCCTCTGAGATGTCATTGAAGTCATTGGAACAGAATTTCAAAAGTGAAGATCTATAAACCTATACAGCTAGGTTGGTACGTACAACTGAGAGGCAATGTCATCCACTAGACGTATCCCAAAATGATTAGCACCAAGTTGTTTCTCATGTTGTCATTGTACAATAGCTATTTTCTTATAACCAACCTTATGCAGAAGTCCAATGATCAATTCTCCACCTTGTCAATGGTACCAATGAGAAGCTGGAGCACAGAACACAGTGGCGCGTAGAGTTGCTGCCTTACGGACCCTGGTTTGATCCTGGCTACCGTCTGAAGAAGGGTCTAGACCCGAAACGTCACCCATTCCTTCTCTCCTGAGATGCTGCCTGACCTGCTGAGTTACTCCAGCATTTTGTGATACCTGGCTACCGATGCTGTCGGCGCGGAGCTTGTACTCTATAGACAATAGACAATAGGTGCAGGAGGAGGCCATTCGGCCCTTCGAGCCAGCACCTCCATTCAATGTGATCATGGCTGATCATTCTCAATCAGTACCCCCGTTCCTGCCTTCTCCCCATACCCCCTGACTCCGCTATCCTTAAGAGCTCTATCCAGCTCTCTCTTGAATGCATTCAGAGAATTGGCCTCCACTGCCTTCTGAGGCAGAGAATTCCACAGATTCACAACACTCTGACTGAAAAGTTTTTTCCTCATCTCTGTTCTAAATGGCCCTACCCCTTATTCTTAAACTGTGGCTCCTTGTTCTGGACTCCCCCAACATTGGGAACATGTTTCCTGCCTCCAACGTGTCCAACCCCTTAATAATCTTATACGTTTCGATAAGATCTCCTCTCATCCTACTCTACTGTACGTTCTCCTCGTGGACGATGTGGGTTTTCCCCAGGTGCTCCGGTTTCCTCACAAAGACTCCAAAGACGCATAGGTTCGTGCGTCAATCGGCTCTGGTGAAGGTTGTACGTTGTCTCCAGTGTGCAGCACAGTGCTGGTGTGCGGGGATCGCTGGCCGGCACAGACTCAGTGGGCCGAAGGGCCTTTTTCCACGCAGTATCGCCAAAAAAAACTGAAACCAAAAAATAAACCTCACCATTATTTCTATTCCAAAATCTAGACCATAGCAAATATCACAGGGAATAAAAGAGAGAAAGCCTCAAATAGTTAACTACAAGAAGGAAACCAAAGTAACAAGGACATGTGAGTGCAGTCCAGATCTTCTTGATCATTAAATTTCTATTGTTCATATATAGAAAATTAGGTCAACCCAACATGCCTTGCTCAGCCCAATAACCCATCAGCTAATTGATTTTAGTTTAAAGAACAGCATGGAAACGGGCCCTTCAGCCCATCAAGTCCATGCTTGCCATTGATTAGCCGTCCACATTAGTGCTATGTTAGAACTTTCTCATCCTCTCCCTGCACGCTCCAGCCAATTTTACGGAGGCTGGTTAACTTAAAACCCAGCACATCTTTGGGATGTGGGCGGAAACTGGGGCACCCGGAGGAAACTAACGCAGCCACAGGAAGAATGTGCAAACTCCACGCAGACAGTGCCCGACGTCAGAATCAAACTGGGGACTTCAGTGTTGTGAGGCAGCAGCTCTATCAGCTGCACCACTGCACCGCCCCAATGCGTCCATTTTGGAGGGCAATTAAAAGCCAGCCACATTGTTGATGGTCTGGAGTCGGACAGTAACGTCTATCTTAGTGGGCGGCACGGTGGCGCAGCGGTAGAGTTGCTGCCTTACGGTGCTTGCAGCGCCGGAGACCCGGGTTCGATCCCGACTGCGGGTGCCGTCTGTACGGAGTTTGTACGACCTCCCCGTGACCACGTGGGTTTTCTCCGAGACCTTCGGTTTCCTCCCACACTCCAAAGACGTAAAGGTGTGTAGGTAAATTGGCTTGGTGTATGTGTAAATTGTCCCTAATATGTGTGGGATAGTGTAAATGCCCATGACCACGGTGCGGGGATCGTTGGTCGGCGGGCCACAGAGCCTGTATCTCTAAACGAAAGTAAACTAGACTAAACTTTCAAAAACATTCTGCACTTCGTGACGATTAATAGACAAAACTGGTAGCGAATGCCGTCTGAGAAGATTTTGTATCTGACTGCTGGGACATGCACTTCTACCTGCGATTCCCCCCAGCACAGTAGGTTTCTGATTGCATTAGGGCCGTTGGAAAGGGGAGAGGGAATGAGGATGGTGGGGGGGCAATGACCCAAGGCAAGACCTCAGCATGCCACAGAAGCAGCCATTCAAGAAATGCAGATTATTTTCTGCTTCATAAAAAAATACCGGATTTTATTATTGCACCATTCTAATATCGGGGCGTAAGAGGAGATGGAATAGGCAGACCGAAGAAGCAACATTTTGTGATTTACAGCGCTCCAGTGAACAAATGCGGCAGTCAGAAATGCAGTATTATTCATCCTATTGAGGCATTTGTATTTTCATTGCCCTCAACATTAAAAGTGATCCTATACACAAATAACTTACCGTAGATGTGTCACAGCACAAGCTCGCAATTATCATTAATTGTTTCCAGCCACGTGCTAATGTCCATCAGATGTCAATGTGCGTGGAGTTTTAAATGAAGCCTGTTTTTAACCCTGAGTCCGCCCACATTCTGTTCTTCCTAGGTGGTCATTTCTCGCTGACTGTTGAACGATGGATGTTATGACACGAATATCACGGACACCTGTCTTTAATCCACTGCCTCTTCTTTCCGTGTCTTCCCAACGAGGCGGCAGGGTGGGCGGGACGGTGGCGCAGCTGGTAGAGCTACTGCCCTACAGCACCAGAGACCCGGGTTCGATCCTGACTATGGGTGACAATAGACAATAGACAATAGACAATAGACAATAGACAATAGACAATAGACAATAGACAATAGACAATAGGTGCAGGAGGAGGCCATTCGGCCCTTCGAGCCAGCACCACCATTCAATGTGATCATGGCTGATCAATCTCAATCAGTACCCCATTCTTGCCTTCTCCCCATACCCCCTGACTCCGCTATCCTTAAGAGCTCTATCTAGCTCTCTCTTGAATGCATTCAGAGAATTGGCCTCCACTGCCTTTTGAGGCAGAGAATTCCACAGATTCACAACTCTCTGACTGAAAAGGTTTTTCCTCATCTCAGTTCTAAATGGCCTACCCCTTATTCTTAAACTGTGGCCCCTTGTTGTGGACTCCCCCAACATTGGGAACATGTTTACTGACTCTAACATGTCCAACCCCTTAATAATCTTATACGTTTCGATAAGATCTCCTCCCATCCTTCTAAATTCCAGTTTATACAAGCCTAGTCGCTCCAGTTTTTCAACATATGACAGTCCCGCCATTCCGGGAATTAACCTAGTAAACCTACGTTGCACGCCCTCAATAGCAAGAATATCCTTCCTCAAATTTGGAGACCAAAACTGCACTCAGTACTCCAGGTGCGGTCTCACTAGGGCACTGTACAACTGCAGAAGGACCTCTTTGCTCCTGTACTCAACTCCTCTTGTTATGAAGGCCAACATTCCATTGGCTTTCTTCACTGCCTGCTGCACCTGCATGCTTCCTTTCAGTGACTGATGCACTAGGGCACCCAGATCTCGTTGTACGTTCCCTGTTCCTAACCTTTTTACACAGAGGGTGGTGGGTGTATGGAACGAGCTGCCAGAGGAGGTAGTTGAGGCTGGGACTATTGCAACGTTTAAGTAACATTTAGACAGATACATGGACAGGACAGGTTGAGAGGGATATGGGCCAAACGCAGGCAGGTGGGACATGTTGGTTGGTGTGGGCAGGTTGGGCTGAAGGGCCTTTTTCCACGCTGCATGACTCCGTAAATCTATGTTACCTCTAAGTGTAGGAAGGAAGTGCAGGTGCTGGTTTAAAGCTTGTCTTCACGGAGTTTCTGCGTTCTCCCCGTGACCATTGACTTCTCTAATTTCAAGTGGCCCTTCCTTTCCCTCTCTCTCCATCCCCTCCCCCTATCCAGTTCCCCCACCAATCTTACTCTCTCTGATGACATTTTATCTCTGTCCCGCCCACTCCCCTGACATCAGTCTGAAGAAGGGTCTCGACCCGAAACGTAACCCATTCCTTCTCTCCAGAGATGCTGCCTGTCCCGCCGAGCTACTCCAGCATTTTGTGTCTACCTTTTATCTTTACATTTCCTAATACTCACTGAACAGGGATAAAGCATAATTTATTCACATGGTCCTCATGACCTAAATTTATACCAAAAGGAAGAGAGGACATAAATAAATCCACATGAAACATAACAATCCAAACTACTTAGAGTCTTAGAGTCATCATCATCATATCATCATATATATACAGCCGGAAACAGGCCCCTTCGGCCCTCCAAGTCCGTGCCGCCCAGTGATCCCCGCACATTAACACTATCCTACACCCACTAGGGACAATTTTTTTAAAACATTTTACCCAGCCAATTAACCTACATACCTGTACGTCTTTGGAGTACAGGTATGTACATGCCACAAACCAGAATTGTTTGGGTGTTCCAAAATCCTTTGTAAGGATATTCCAAAAACAAAATGTCCTGCTGTTATGAATGTAAAATGTAGAAAGAAAAAAAAAAGATTTTTTGCTAGTATTAATTTTTTTTTTAAAGTCCTCAACGTAACCGATTGTTTTAGGAACGTGATTTTAAATAATCATGGAATACAGCATGGGAAACAGGCCTTTCGGCCCAACTTGCGCACACCGGCCAACATGTCCCAGCTACACGAGCCCCATTTGCCTGCGTTTGACCCATATCCCTCCAAAGCTGTTCTATCCTTGTACCTGTCTGACTGTTTCTTAAATGTTGGGATAGTCCCTGCCTCAACTACCTCCTCTGGCAGCTCGTTCCATACACCCACCACCCTTTGTACTTTGGTCTGAGATATTCCCCGATTTATTTTTTATCCTTATTCTTGGGATTTAATGCTCGGTAACTTGAATTACATGGGGATTTATTGCAATGTTCAATTTTCCCGAATAGACACGTTTGTGAAACATACCTCGAATCTTCCTAGATCATATTCCCCAAGGCTATCAATGCTATTGGAGTATCAATTGTTCACCTTTATTATTTAAGTAGTTGCTTTCCATGTTGGCTTGAGGCATATAGATTAAATTTAAATCCATATTCCCAGACATAATATATCAAGTCATTGATATTATCAAGTGTCGTTGGTCTGTGTCAAGGACTGAGAAAGCAATGAAGCGGTGAAGCCAAATTAAAGAGGAAAATGCCGGAAATACTCAGCAGGTCAGGAAGCTTCCATAGATAGGGAAGGTATCACCAAATGCTGGAGTAACTCAGCAGGTCAGGCAGCATCTCAGGAGAGAAGGAATGGGTGACGTTTCGGGTCGAGACCCTTCTTCAGTCTTCTTGAGTCTGAAGAAGGGTCTCGACCCGAAACGTCACCCATTCCTTCTCTCCAGAGATGCTGCCTGACCTGCTGAGTTACTCCAGCATTCCGTGATTCCTTCGATTTGTACCAGCATCTGCAGTTATTTCCCTACATAGAGAGGGAAAATAGTCGATGTTACAAGTCCACGACTTTCACTGAGGCTCAACGAATCCAAAAGCAGTTTTGCTCCGTCATCCCGATGTATAAAGTTGATGCCAATAGAATATTGGAGCTGGAAGGCGAGGATAGAGCATTGAAAGCCATCACAAACAATTTAAACCTGGAAGAGCACGAACTTTAGACCAAGAATCTGGGACACCCCAGAAGATAGCGAAACAACACTACGAGTTGGGTGGCCCTGTTTTTAAAAAAATATATATATATTCATGGAAATAATCACTACAACCGTTCTAAAGCCTCGATGGTTATGGGTGGCCATTTTGAAAACAGTACCTCAGAACTGTACAGCTCGCTGGCGTTCACTGTCTTCCAGCCCATAGTCATTTCTCAGCAGGGATGCTTGTTAATTCACAGAGGTCCTCACTGATCTAAGCAGACGCAGCAATGTGAAAACATTACATATTCACTCATTCTCGCAGAACTCATGAATAATGTCTCCTTTAGAAATTATGATCCCTTTTTATTCTGGCAATCTAGTAACTACAACCGAACAGCTTTTGTGACATCTGTAACAAAAAAAAGCCCTGGTTTCTTCTTTTGCGGTCTCACCGAGGATTGTGAGCTTTGTGTTCCGATAATGAAGGGCAGGTTGTGGCAGGGTGTGCTGTGGGCAGGGTTGTCAGCAGGAGTAGACGGTGGCTAGGACATCTGATGGGATCCAGAACAGTGGGTACTCAGTAGTTTTGTTTAGTTTAGTTTCGAGATGCAGCACCGATCCCGCGCCGACCAGCGATCCCCGCACACTGCCACTATCCTACACACTTGGGGCAATTTACAATTTTTACCGAAGCCAAATTCACCGACAAAAACATGGACGTCTTTGGAGTGTGGGAGGAAACCAGAGCACCTGGGGGAAACCCACGCAGGTCACGGGGAGAACGTACAAACTCCGTATCGATTTATTCACAAAATGCTGGAGTAACTCAGCAGGTCAGGCAGCATCTCGGGAGAGAAGGAACGGGTGACGTTTCGGGTCGAGACCCTTCTTCAGTCTGAAGAAGGGTCTCGACCCGAAACGTCACCCATTTCTTCTCTCCCGAGATGCTGCCTGACCTGCTGAGTTACTCCAGCATTTTGTGAATAAATCGATTTGTACCAGCATCTGCAGCTATTTTCTTGCACGAGCTCCGTAGTCAGGATCGAACGTGGGTCTCTGGCCCTGTGAGACAGCCTCTCTACCACTGCGCCACCGTGCCGTCAAAGTCTGTCTTGTCGAAACGATGGACCTTGTCTGAACGGGTATGAAATAAACGAAAGAGGAAAAATAAAATATTTCACAAGCCATGCCAGTTATCTCCCCAGGAGTCAGATAACTAAAACTCTGAAGGTGACATCGCAGGCCATTTAGAAAACATAAATATGCAAAATATGGTTTATTTCAAAAATCTAGCTGTTCATACTTTAATCTTAGAGTCATAGAGTCATACAGTGATACAGTGTGGAAACAGGCCCTTCGGCCCAATTAACCCACACCGGCCAACATGTCCCAGCTATACTAGTCGCACCTGCCTGCATTTGGTCCAAAACCCTCCAAACCTGTCCTATCCATGTACCTGTCTAACAGCTTCTTAAATGTTGGATTAGTCCCAGCCTCAACTACCTCATTTGGCAGCTTGTTCCATACACCCACCACCCTTTGTATGAAAAAGGTAACCCCTCAGATTCCTATTAAATCGTTTCCCCTTCACCTTGTAAACAATTTTTTTGCACCTTAGAAATAATGTTTTCCATTTCATCGTGTTATGAGGCTGAACACATCCAAACCTCTCAAAGACTATTTCCTTTACGGAATCTCTTAAGCTCACACATTTGTACTGTCACAAACTAAAGTTTGAGAGGGAGATCGAGAATGGTAATTCAAAGAAACTTGTGGCCTATTGTTGCCTAACCCCTGTCATGCCAAGACCATCACTTATCTATCTGCACAAAACCCATATCCTTCCAATCCCAGCATATTCATGCACCTATCTAATAGAATTTTAAACGTCACTGCTTCAACCACCACCCCCAGCTGCACATTCCAGCCACTCGCTAACCTCCAGGTTAAAAAAAAAATTGCCCCGCACATTTTTTCCTATAATCTTTGTCCCCCTCATCTTCAAGCGATGCTCTCTAGTATTTCATTTTTCAACCTGTGAAAACTATTCTGACTGACTACTCTATCTAAGGTATTTATTTCACAAAATGCTGGAGTAACTCAGCGGGTCAGGCAGCATCTCAGGAGAGAAGGAATGGGTGACGTTTCGGGTCGAGACCCTTCTTCAGACTGATCAGTCTTGACCCGAAACGTCGCCCATTCCTTCTCTCCTGAGATGCTGCCTGACCTGCTGAGTTACTCCAGCATTTTGTGAAATAAATACCTTCGATTTGTACCAGCATCTGCAGTTATTTTCTTACGTCTACTCTATCTATGCCTCTTATTATTTTAAATAAAGTATGCCATACCTGCCCTGCCATTATAAAGATAGAAACAAACTCTGGAGTTTGACTCAGGGAGACTACTTCAGCATTTTGTGTCTATCTTTTACTCCAACATTTTGTGAATAAGGGGTGGGCCATTTAGAACTGTTTAAGAATAAGGGGTAGGCCATTTAGAACTGAGATGAGGAAAAACTTTCCTCAGTCAGAGAGTTGTGAATCTGTGGAATTCTCTGCCTCAGAAGGCAGTGGAGGCCAATTCTCTGAATGCATTCAAGAGAGAGTTGGATAGAGCTCTTAAGGATAGCGGAATCAGGGGGTATGGGGAGAAGGCAGGAACGGGGTACTGATTGAGAATGATCAGCCATGATCACATTGAATGGCGGTGCTGGCTCGAAGGGCCGAATGGCCTCCTCCTGCACCTATTGTCTATTGTCTATTGTCTATTGTGTCGATCTTCAGATGCAGCCTTTCCCACTGAGTTACCTCAGCATTTTGTGTCCATCTTCTGAATAAGTGGTTTATGTACGATCATCAATATAAACCAGCATCTGCAGTTCCTTCCTACACATAAAGGCACAGGCTGACTGAAGCAGACGCTTACAGGCCCTCATCATGACAAGCGCAAATGAATGGATACCTCGTGTGTAGGAAGGAACGGCAGATGCTGGCTTACACTGAAGATAGACACAAAATGTAGCAGGAACTCAGTAACTTAGATGAGTAACTCAGTCTGAAGAAGGGTCTGGTCCCGAAACGTCGCCCATTCCTTCTCTCCAGAGATGCTGCCTGTCGCTCTGAGTTACTCCAGCATCTTGTGTCGACCTTCTGAATGGGCACCTATGTGGTTTGTGTACGATGAAGAGCAAACGTCTTCCAATTCCGAGGTGCAAAGCTGCAAGCTTGCCACTCCAACAGCAATTGCCCTCCAGTTGATCCAACATGCGTCCACTCGCTCGACTTAATGTTGTGGTTTCAAAGTGGAGAGGTCAAATTGAACAAAAGTGCATCTTGGAAATAGATTCATTGAGCACCACACGGTATAATAGCCCAGTTGCTGTCAGATAGAATCCTATTTTTCCGCAAGTCGCATCGTTTGTGGTTTTAAATTGTTCTGATGCTTTGAAATGTTAAAAAAGGGAGGTTTGATATCTAACCGACGTGCTCCATTACTGCTGTTAGAAAACCTCAGACCTCGATAAGATGAACTCCAGCGACGTGAGTCACTCTGGGCCTGACTTTACAGGTTTGGAGTGGTGAGACTTTGACTCCGATGGCCAGCGTGAAATCCGAAACCGAAAGGTATTAACAGCGCTGAGGAGAAACTGACGCCTCGTCTTCCTTCCCCAGCACAGATTGCACCAGCCTCAGGGGCGGGGGGGGGGGGGGGGGGGGGGGGGGGTTGGGGGGGGGGTGTGCAGCGGTTAATTGCTGGATTGTTATCCAGTTGTCTAGACTGTGGATCCAAGGGAGTGAGAACAAATCATACTGTGGCAGCTGGGGAGCTTACAGTCAAGTAATTTGTTAACTTTTGAATGAAATATTAATGTCAGTAATGGTAACACTGCGACCGCTGGATTGCTTCAAGGAACCTATGCAGTCATGAGTCATAGATCCATGGGAGCACAACTAGGCCATTCGGCCCATCGTGCACTCCGCCATTCAATCTATCTCTCCCTCCTAACCCCATTCTCCTGCCTCCCTTCCCAATAAACCCTGACACCCGTACTAACCAAGAATCTATCAATCGCTGCCTTACAAAATATCCATTGGCTTGGCTTCCACAGCCTTCTGTGGCAATGATTTCATGGTGGAAATCTTTGCCACAGAAGGCTGTGGAGGCCAAGTCAATGAATATATTTAAGGCAGAGATGGATTGATTCTTGATTAGTACGGGCGTCAGAGGTTATGGTGAGGAGGCAGGAGAATGGGGTTAGGAGGGAGAGATTGATCAGTCATGATTGAATGGCGGGGTAGACTTGATGGGCTGAATGGCCTAATTCTACTCCTATCACTTATGATTCTCACCATTGCAAGTCTATCCTTCCTGAGCTGGGGCAATGAGACCTGTGTGCAGTACTCCAGATGGGATCTCACCAGGGCCCTATTTAATTGGCACGTGTTATCACAACTCTTTTACTCAAATCCTTTTTGCAAGAAAGGTCAGCACACCATTTGTCTTCCACTTGTCTTGCCTTGCCGTGCATGATTCAGCGATGCGTGCACTTGGATACCTGGTTCTCTCTAAACAACAACGCCTTTCAATCTCTTACCATTTAAGAAGTACTCGATGTTTCTTCACAATTTGTCACGTTGTGCTTCATCTGCCATGTCCTCAGGTAAACCCGTCGATTTTTCCCAGAGGATCAACTACATCGTCCTCACACCACGCACAGCTTTGTATCATGAGCAAAGCCGGGTGCATTACACTTGATCCACTTGACCAAATCACTGATAGCGGCTGAGAGCATTTGAGCACCCAGCATCGATCCCTGTGGCATCTCACCACGGCGAGATTCAATAGACAATAGACAATAGGTGCAGGAGGAGGCCATTCGGCCCTTCGAGCCAGCATCACCATTCAATGTGATCATGGCTGATCATTCTCAATCAGTACCCCGTTCCTGCCTTCTCCCCATACCCCCTGACTCCTCTATCCTTAAGAGCTCTATCTAGCTCTCTCTTGAATGCATTCAGAGAACTGGCCTCCACTGCCTTCTGAGGCAGAGAATTCCACAGATTCATAGTCTTCCAACTCAAAAAAGGGCCTTCTCAGCTTTATACACCATTGTCCAAACCTCAATCTGTGCCTGCATATAACCCCAATACAGTGCACGTAGCGCTTGATCAAAAGACATCTAAAAGTCAAAATATACCACATCAACTGGTTGGTGAGAGGGCTTAGGTTTAATAGGAACCTGAGTTGCAGGAACTAAAACAACATTTAAAAGACATTTGGACACGTACTGTACATGGATAGGTCATAACGAACAGGAGTGGAATTAGGCCATTCGGTCCATCAAGTCTACTCCGCCATTCAATCATGGCCGATCTATCTCTCCCTCCTAAACCCATTCTCCTGCCTTCTCCCCATGACCTCTGACATGACCCCCGTACGAAGGAAGAAGATTGGGGAATGGAAATGTTCAGAAGGATATGGGCCAGACGCGGACAAGGCGGAACTAGTGTGGACGGGGCGTCTTGGTCGGCATGGGCAAGTTGGTTGGGAAGGGCCTGTCTCCACACTGTGTGACTATGACTCTACAACCTGCGGTGACTAACAAGACTACAGTGAGGTTATCCACTTTGGTGGTAAGAATAGGAAGGCAGATTATTATCTGAATGGTGTCAAGTTAGGAAAAGGGGACACACAATGTGATCTGGGTGTCCTAGTGCATCAGTCACTGAAAGGAAGCATGCAGGTACAGCAGGCAGTGAAGAAAGCCAATGGAATGTTGGCCTTCATAACAAGAGGAGTTGAGTATAGGAGCAAAGAGGTCCTTCTGCAGTTGTTCTGCAGTGAGGCCGCACCTGGAGTACTGTGTGCAGTTTTGGTCTCCAAATTTGAGGAAGGATATTCTTGCTATTGAGGGCGTGCAGCGTAGGTTTACTAGGTTAATTCCCGGAATGGCTGGACTGTCATATGTTGAAAGACTGGAGCGGCTAGGCTTGTATACACTGGAATTTAGAAGGATGAGAGGGGATCTTATCGAAACATATAAGATTATTCAGGGGTTGGACACGTTAGAGGCAGGAAACATGTTCCCAATGTTGGGGAGTCGAGAACCAGGGGCCACAGTTTAAGAATAAGGGGTAGGCCATTTAGAACGGAGATGAAGAAAAACTTTTTCAGTCAGAGAGTTGTGAATCTGGGGAATTCTCTGCTTCAGAAGGCAGTGGAGGCCAATTCTCTGAATGCATTCAAGAGAGAGCTAGATAGAGCTCTTAAGGATAGTGGAGTCAGGGGGTATGGGGAGAAGGCAGGAACGGGGTACTGATTGAAAATGATCAGCCATGATCACATTGAATGGCGGTGCTGGCTCGAAGGGCCGAATGGCCTACTCCTGCACCTATTGTCTATTGTCTATTGTCTATTGTCTATTGTCTATTGTCTACACCACTCTCCAGTGCACTGAGCTGGCAGGCAGACCAGACTTTGGGGATTTTGGAAATGATGCCAAAACATGGCGGGGCCTGCATGTGCAAATATGCCAAGAGATTCCCACTGTGTAGGTGCACCTGTGATAAATAAATAAAGCACCATTCAACCATTGATGGTTGCATGGCAAAGTGGACCGAGCAGGTGAGAGGCTGGTGACCGGGCAATGAATCGACTGGGATTGTATTCACTCGAATTTAGATGACAGGGGATCTTACAGAAACATATTCAATTCTTAAGGGATTTAGATTTTAGATTTAGAGATACAGCGCGGAAACAGGCCCTTCGGCCCACCGAGTTCGCACCGCCCAGCGATCCCCGCACATTAACACTATCCTACACCCACTTGGGACAATTTTTACATTTTACCCAGCCATTTAACCTACATACCTGCACGTCTTTGGAGTGTGGGAGGAAACCGAAGATCTCGTAGAAAACCCACGCAGGTCACGGGGAGAACGTACAAACTCCGTACAGACGGCGCCCGTAGTCAGGATCGAACCTGAGTCTCCGGCGCTGCATTCGCTGTAAGGCAGCAACTCAACCGCTGTGCCACCGTGCCGCACTTTGGTCAGGCTAGATGCAGGGAAAATGTTCCCGATGTTGGGGGAGTCCAGAACCAGGGGTCGCAGTTTAAGAATAAGGGGAAGGCCATTTAGGACTGAGATGAGGAAAAACTTTTTCACCCAGAGAGTTGTGAATCTGTGGAATTCTCTGCCACAGAAGGCAGTGGAGGTCAATTCACTGGATGTTTTCAAGAGAGAGTTAGATATAGCTCTTGGGGCTAACAGAATCAAGGGATATGGGGAGAAAGCAGGAATGGGGTACTGATTTTGGATGATCATATTGAATGGCGGTGCTGGCTCGAAGGACCGAATGGCCTACTCCTGCACCTATTTTCTATGTTTCTATGGTGGAGATGGAAAAGTAAAGTAGAGCGTCGCGGGGAGAAACAGCCCCTTGGAAACACTGAAAGGGGAGAGGAGGGCAAGTTGTAAAACGCAGACTGCTGGAGTAACTCAATGGGACAGGTACCATCTCCGGAGAACATGGGCAGGTGAAATTCCGGGTGGGGACCCTCCTTCAGATTCCATGTCCTCCAGAGATTCTGCCTGTCCGCCTGAGATGCTGCCTGACCTGCTGAGTTACTCCAGCACTTTGCACTTTAATCCGGATTCCAGCATCTGCAGTTCCTCATGTCACCAAGATATGGTGTTGGAAACTTGTTGAAGGTGGCAGAGAACATAGAGTATGATCTGTTTGCATGAGGATTTTTTTCCTGCAACCTCCTGTGGCCCATTTCGCAGATAAAAAAGTTGCCCCCCTCCGCCTCTCTATCTAATGAACATATTTGTAATAGAATCTCTCCACTGATATGAATTATTCATGTGTCAAACCAATTGCATAACTTCAAATTCTGGAAATATTCAGCAAATTAACATATTGTGCAATACAAACCTCGTTCTATGGCTTAATATTATTCACGTAATTATAACATTGTTACATAACCTTGCTGCTCCGACTGAAAACAACATTCAACCTAGACTGCAAGCAACCAGGAATGCACTTTGAACTTGTCAGATGCTTATGCCAAGTTGTGTAACGAACCTTCTTGCTACTGTTCTGGAAGTTAACTCTTACCCAGAAACATGGGTCATTCCAGGGATCGGTTTCAGATGCACGCTCCAACCCCCCTACCTTTTGAAAATGACAGATGTCCAAATTTCTTTCGACGTCTTTTTGCCATTTAAAACTAAGTGGAAAATGTCCCTTTTCTTTAGTCTGCAGTTTATTGATCACAAATGCAAAGCAATTATCTTGGTTGATTTTGTGGCACGGTGGCGCTGCGGTTGAGTTGCTGCCTCACAGCGCCAGGGACCCGGGTTCGATCCTGACCTCGGGTGCTGTCTGTGTGGAGTTTGAACGTTCTCCCTGTGACTGCGTGAGTTTTATCCGGGTGCTCCGGTTTCCTCCCACATACCAAAGAGGTGCGGGTTTGTACGTTAATTGACCTTGGTAAATTGCCCCATGGTGTTTCGTGGGATAATTAGTGTGAACGGGTGATCAATGGTCTTCATGAACACGATGGGCCGAAGGGCCTGTTTCCAAGCTGTGTCTCTAAACTAAAATAAACTAAACTAAACTAATCAGATGCATGATAGGAAGGTATGAAGGAAGGGAGAAACAGAGGGTCAGAAGGTAGGAAGTTTGAGGGGCGTTTCACATACATGTAAAACACCTTTCTAAACATCAGTACCCTTGTAAAATAGAACAAGGGTACTAAATTTTATGCCTCACAGCGCCAGAGACCTGGGTTCACTCCTGACTACCAGTGCTGTCCTTGTGGAGTTTGTACGTTCTCCCCGTGACCTGCGTGGGTTTTCTCAGAGATTTTCAGTTTCCTCCCACACTTCAAAGGCGTACAGGTTTGTAGGTTAACTGGCTTGGTACGAATGTAAAATTGTTCACAGTGTGTGTAGGATAGTGTTAATGTGCCGGAATCGTTGGTCGGCACGGACTCGGCGGGACGAAGGGCCTGTTTCCGCGCTGTATCTCTAAACTAAACCAAACCAAGAAACAGAAAATGCTAGAAAATCTCAGCAGTTCAGGCAGTAACTATGGAAAGATGAATAGTAACATTTTCAGGTCTTCAGTCATGGGTTGGCATATGAATAGTCCACCTGTTTTCTGATAGACTCGCAGGTTCATACAACATGGATGCAGGCCCTTCGGCCCGACACGCCCATGCCAACCAAGATGTCCATCTACGAGTCACCAGCAACCTGCACAACTGGATGTGGGCTGCAGAACTCAAGTCTTTGACTGTTTCATTATCTACAGATGCTGACTGACCCACAGAGACGTTTTCCAGCGTTGTGTTGGCTTTTCTTTCAGATTTCCCGTGCCTGTAGCTCTCTTTGATTCTTCATAATCATAATAAAACCAAGCGCAGGCTCGGCGATCGCTTCGCTCAACACCTGCGATCGGTCCGCGTTGGCCAAACTGATCTCCCGGTGGCTGAGCACTTCAACTCCCCCTCCCATTCCCAGTCTGACCTTTCTGTCATGGGCCTCCTCCAGTGCCATAGTGAGGCCCACCGGAAATTGGAGGAACAGCACCTCATATTTCGCTTGGGCAGCTTGCAGCCCAGCGGTATGAACATCGACTTCTCCAACTTTAGATAGTTCCTCTGTCCCTCTCTTCCCCTCCTCCTTCCCAGATCTCCCTCTATCTTCCTGTCTCCACCTATATCCTTCCTTAGTCCCGCCCCCCCTGACATCAGTCTGAAGAAGGGTCTCGACCCGAAACGTCACCCATTCCTTCTCTCCTGTGATGCTGCCTGACCTGCTGAGTTATTCCAGCATTTTGTGAATAAATACCTTCGATTTGTACCAGCATCTGCAGTTATTTTCTTATAATAATAATCATAATCATAATCGTAATTTATTAGCCAAGTATGTTTTGCAATGTACAAGGAATTTGATTTGCCATACAGTCATACCAAAAAAGCAACAGGACCGACACAACTGCACAAACATTTGACGTAAACATCCACCACAGTGAGGCTCTCCCACATTCCCCACTGCGATGGAAGCTCCCGTGGCCGGGGCGATCGAAGCTCCCGTGGCCGGGGCGGTCAAGCTATCCGCGGCCGGGGCGATCGAAGCTCCCGTGGTCGGGGCAGTCAAACCATCCACGTTTGGGGCAGTCGAACCATCAGCAGTCGGGGCGATCGAAGCTCGCGTAACCGGCGATCGGAGCTCCCACAATTCTTGGTACTAATGTGCCCGGCAGCCTATCAAAGTCAACGTTGTCCAAGGTTTGTTCAGGCTGTTTATGAAGTGCAGAATTATATAAATCACAACACAAAACTGACCGGGTGACCTGCTTTATTAGTGTCAGACGATGGACAAATATTGGATGACACCTCAGGGGGGTGGGGGGTGGGGGGTTGGGGGTTCCCCTCATTTATCTCAACATCTATTTGTTTCGTTTAGTTTAGTTTAGTTTAGAGATACAGCACAGGAACAGGCCCTTCGGCCCACCAAGTCCACACCGACCAGCGATCCCCGCACATTAACACCATCCTGCACTCACCAGGGACAATTCACACTTATGCCAAGCCAATTAACTTACGAACTTGTACGTCTTTGGAGTGTGAGAGGAAACCGATGATCTCGGATAAAACCCACGCAGATCACGGGGAGAACGTACAAACTCCATACAGACGGCGCCCCGCAGTCGGGATCGAACCCGGGTCTCTGGCGCTGTAAGCGCCGTCAGGCAGCAACTCTACAGCTGCGCCACCATGCCGCCCTGTTGAAGTCAGAGACGGTTATTCCCAGGAGATGTTCTGTTGCTCGTTATAACATGATGAAGGTCATTAACCTTGTCTTACTTCATAATTTTTAACCTACAACCATTAGAGAATCCCACTGCTTTTTAAATGATTGCAGAGTTTCTGCCGCCACTGCCGTCTACTTTAAGCATTAACCACTGTCTCCTCTAGACATTAACCATTACAGCCTCAAGGTCTGGAAATACAGCAGTGCATCTGTATGGGGCTCGTACAACGCGTCCTCACCTCGCCCACAGCCAATTGTGGGGGTCCACCTTTTCTTGATAATCGTTAGTTTTTGCATATCTTTCATTTTGTTTGTTCTATATCTCTCTATATCACCGTCTAAATCTCTCATTTCCATTTCCACTGATTCTCAGTCTGAAGAAGGGTCTCGACCCAAAACGCCAACATATTCCTTCTCTCCAGAGATGGTGCCTGACCCGCTGAGTTACTCCAGAATTTTGTGTCTATCATCACTCTGGGACTGGCAGGGTTATCACCAGGTTAACACCTGGAGAAGTGGTTCCATTTTGTAAAAGGTTTCTGACCAGGTATTTGGCTGTTACATGGTTAAAACCCTCTGGTCTGAGATACAGTAGAAACAGAACCCTGGGGATGCAAGAATTCCTTGGAATACTCATTATTCCAAGTTCTGCCTTTCTTAGGATGGACTAATTTGTGGCAGCACAGTGGCACAGTGTTAGAGTTGTTACCTTACAGCACCAAGAGACCCGGGGTCGGTCCAGATCACGGGTGCTGTCCGTTAGGAAAAGGGGATGAACAACGAGATCTGGGTGTCCTAGTGCATCAGTCACTGAAAGGAAGCATGCAGGTACAGCAGGCAGTGAAGAAAGCCAATGGAATGTTGGCCTTCATAACAAGGGGAGTTGAGTATAGGAGCAAAGATGTCTTTCTGCAGTTGTACAGGGCCCTAGTGAGACCACACCTGGAGTACTGTGTGCAGGTTTGGTCTCCAAATTTGAGGAAGGATATTCTTGCTATTGAGGGCGTGCAGCGTAGGTTTACTAGGTTAATTCCCGGAATGGCGGGACTGTCGTAGTTGAAAGACTGGAGCGACTAGGCTTGTATACGCTGGAATTTAGAAGGATGAGAGGGGATCTTATCGAAACGTATAAGATTATTAAGGGGTTGTTTCCACGCTGTATCTCTAAAGTCCAAAGTCAAAAGACTAATCGGCTGTAATGTAACCAAAAAACTGCTGGCAATACTCAATAGGTCATGCAGCATCTGAGGAAATAGAAACAGATTTAACGTTTGTGGTTGAAGACCCTTTGTCAGAACTGGGAGAAAGGGAAAATGTAAATCTAGAATAAAACTCAAGAGTGTCAAGGTAGATTTGTGCGGTTCAAATCTGGAGTGGATTTCAAGCCCGTTATCTTGATTTGCTTGGGCAGCTTACAATCCAGTGGTAAGATTATTGATCTCTCTAACTTCAAGTAATCCCTGCATTCCCCCTCTCTCCATAACCTCCTCCACCCAAGTCGTACTAGCTTCAAAGTCGTCTTGCTGAGTCTCATTGTCGGTACACTTTCTGACCGAGCAAACAGCTCACAATGGCCTGTTTCCTTTACCATCGTTACTTTTTTTGCATATCTTTCATGCATTTGTTCTATATATCTCTCCACATCTCTCTCTCTCTCGTTTCCCTTTCCCCTGACTCTCAGTCCGAAGAAGGCGGCACGGTAGCGCAGCGGTAGAGTTGCTGCTTTACAGCGAATGCAGCGCCGGAGACTCAGGTTCGATCCTGACTACGGGTGCTGCACTCTAAGGAGTTTGTACGTTCTCCCCGAGACCTGCGTGGGTTTTCTCCGAGATCTTCGGTTTCCTCCCACACTCCAAAGACATACAGGTATGTAGGTTAATTGGCTGGGTAAATGTAAAAATTGTCCCTAGTGGGTGTAGGATAGTGTTAATGTACGGGGATCGCTGGGCGGCACGGACTTGGTGGGCCGAAAAGGCCTGTTTCCGGCTGTATATATATGATATGATATGATGATAAGGGTCTGGGCCCGAAACATCACCCTTTCCGTCTCTCCAGAGACGGTCTGACCCGCTGAGTTACTCCAGCTTTTTGCATCTATCTTGCGGTTTAAACCAGCATCTGCAGTCCCTCCCTACACATCTTGATGCGAACGCTTGCCTCTAATAGACTGAGCAGAAGAGACTGCATGACACATGGTGCAAGTCCATCTGGGTTGCTGAAGTTGAATTCCATCGACAGAGCCTTTGTCACCTCAGGAACACGGGTTGCATCCGGGTTTGACAAGGACGATATAGGTCTTTGGTTTCTGATTGCTGAGATGGCTCCTCAGTCTAATCTGTTTCAATCACAGCAGAAAACGAAGTAGTCCACAATATCAAAGTGGCCATAAATCCAGAGCTAATTGGCACTGAGAGAGCTTGATGTTGCCACTGGGTGTAAAGTGAGTAAGATTTCCATTGCCTGGGATCATAGTCCATCACCTCAGCAAGCATGCACACACAAACAATATATATTTTTGGTGTGTGTGTGTGTGTGACCTGTAATCTAGCGGAGCAGATCGGCCTGCCTATTTTACAGCCCAGAATTAATGTGGATGATGTAACATGATCTCCAAGGATACCAGACCCTGACTGAATAACTGAGCCTATCTTATAATCGGCCCACACAAATAGTTAGTACAAATGGAATTATGCAGATGCAAAGCAAAATAGAAAAATAATTGAATCTGAGAAAATGGATAAAGCACAAAAAGGCAAGTATTCCAAATGTCATACCATATTTCGTGACACCTTATTGGCAATTCAGCGCTACTTGCAGGCTGATTTGCATTCATTTTCAGCTTGGACCACAAATTCCTCCAGCCTCATTCTACAACTGCCCCAGTGAGTTTGATCTTTAGTTTGTGGTTGACGGAACTGCAGGAGCAGAGGTTTATACTGAAGACGGACGCAAAATGCTGGAGCAACTCAGCGGGGCAAGTAGAATCTCTGGAGAAATAGGATGAGTGAAGTTTTTGGGTCGAAACCCTTCTTCAGTCTGAAGGGACTCGACCAGAGGCGTCACCTATTCTTTTTTTTTCTCCAGAGATGAGTTACTCCAACACTTTGATCTTTAGTTTGGTTTCCCCCCCCCCCCCCCCCCCCCGGATTGGACAACTGACTGCCTCCTGACCCCAATGTTTCACATCCCAACTCTCGAGTGGACTTAAATACTGTGACCCCCCCCCCCCCCTCGATTCAGGATCTGGGAAGTGGTGGAGTAACTAAGCGGGTCAAGCAGCATCCCTGGAGAGCATGGGCAGGTGACGTTTCGGTTGGAGATCCTTCTTCAGACTCAGCCTTCCTTTGGACTGGGATCTGGGCCACTTGCTGGGGGCTTGAACACCCAACTCAGTCAAATTCAGGCTACACTTCTGCTCAGGCGGACGGTCCGAAGAAAAGGGTCTCGGCCCGAAAAGGCCACCCGTCCCAACTCCCCACAGAGGTACTGCCTGTCCCGCCGAGTGACGCCAGCGTTTTTGCGCGTCTACCTTCTGCGTGAAGGATAAGGGGGGAGTCTTTTAGGCCCGAGATGAGAACGTTTTTTTTTCACACTGAGAGTGGTGAACCTGTGGAATTCTCTGCCACAGAAGGCAGTTGAGGCCAGTTCATTGGCTATATTTAAGAGGGAGTTAGATGTGGCCCTTGTGGCTAAAGGAATCAGGGGGTATGGAGAGAAGGCAGGTACGGGATACTGAGCTGGATGATCAGCCATGATCATATTGAATGGCGGTGCAGGCTCGAAGGGCCGAATGGCCTACTCCTGCACCTATTTTCTATGTTTCTATGTGAAACTACCCAAGGCGTAAAGAGTGCATCCTCTGAGCTTGGCTTCTCTTGGTTGTGGAACGACGTCCCATTTTCAGCCGCCCTCCTCGTATATCAGACAAGATATGGGACTCAGCGTGTGCTGCTGCATTGTCCAACAAAAATAAACAGCGACTGTTTAACTCTGTTCATGAATAATTTCCATGCGGGAATTATCATCTTCTATTCCGCTAGATTTCAGGCCAAGGCATCAGAGGCCCCCCTCCCTCCCTCCCTCGCTCTCTCTACCCCCTTCCCTTCCCTTCCACTGGCTTTGGGATGCTGTTTCCCTCATACATTATGGATAGTCAAGGAGCCTGCCAACTTCAGTCTGAGACAGACAAAAGGGGACTGGATGGCATCTCACGCTGCTCAGGGCTCTCTTTCATTAAAACATTTCAGCCCGTTCTCCAAGGGCATCCTCTGCCGCTTGCTGCCACGCAGAAGAAAATAGCTTTGAAACCCAGTGAATAGTACAAATGAATTACTCTTCAGGTATCGGCACCGCCTGGCTGTAAAAACCCAATTCGGCGACGTCCTTCACACCTTTTCACTTGTCGCTACATAATCAGCCAGCCTCGTTTCATCTCCCTTGTCTCCCCCCCCCCACCCCCACCCACCCACTCCTCCTTTTCCGAAGGTCCGTCTTGTTCTTCCACTCTTTTTTTTATATACGCACACGCACACACACACACACGCACACAAACGCGCGCACACACGCACACAAACGCGCGCACACACGCACACACGTGCACACACACACGCACACGTGCGCACACACACACACACACACACACGCACACACGCACACACGCACACACACATGCACACACACACACACACACGCGCGCACACACACGCACACACACGCACACACACACATGCTCACGCACACGCGCGCACACACACACGCACACACACGCACACACGCACACACACACGCACACACACACACGCACACACACACACACACACACACACGCGCGTGCACTTGCCTTTCCACCTGGAAGATATAACCATTTACAGTTGCTCTGTAATTAAATATTTATAAATCTGAGCAATGGTTAGCTGCTGAATAATAAATAATGAGACCGGGATGGCTTTGGATAATCTCCCCCAGCTTTTTTTTTATCCGTGGTCCTTTAACACAGAGATAGGAGTTGCCACTGAAAGTCAGAGTCTTTTTTTAAAATTATTAAGCAGAGGGGTTATTTATTATTATTTTTTAAATAGTCGATATCCTCGGCAGAAAAAGAAAAAAACGAGATTAGTGTGTGCCCGGTATTTAGATCGGGAGTGGCCGGCCTTTAGGATAATTGATTGGACTGGGTCGGCTTTCTCCTGAGCCTTGCAGTACATTCAACAATGTGTTGCTGATCAGTGGCAGTTCTGACACATGACCCTGGGTTTCGAAGACTTGTGAAACATCCTCTGACTTCCAAAATAAATAATTGATCCACTTGTGTCGCTCCTGTGTTATTATTTTACTGCCTGGCATGAATGTGATATCCAATTTTAGTGGCATAAAAGAGTAACTTGACTTCCAATGCAGCGGAGACTGTGAGCGAGCCAGCCCACCCCGTGTCACCACTCAGTGGAGTTCAAAATGCTCCTCTTGGCGGCTTTAGCGTTCCTTACACTATACCAGCCTCTGGAACCCGCGGAAGTAAAAAGGTCTCCCACGATCTCCATGACGGATGTAGCAGGGGACAAATGATCCACTCCGGCTTCTATTTCATACACCTTTACGAAGACAACGCTGTGCAAGGGGAGTACAATGGAACCGCAGACTGGAGAAGACACTTAACCAACCTGATCTCCCGGTGGCTCAGCACTTCAACTCCCCCTCCCCCTCCCACTCCCAGTCTGACCTTTCTGTCCTGGGCCTCCTCCATTGTAGTGAGGCCAACTGCAAATTGGAGGAACAGCATCTCATATTTCGCTTGGGCAGTTTACACCCCAGCGGTATGAACATTGACTTCTCCAACTTCAGATAGTTCCTCTGTCCCTCTCCCCCCCCCCCCCCCCCCCACCCCTTCTCAGTTCTCCCACTGGTCTTCCTGTCTCCAACTACATCCTATCTTTGTCCCGCCCCCTCCCCTGACATCAGTCTGAAGAAGGGTCTCGACCCGAAACGTCACCCATGCCTTCTCTCCGGAGATGCTGCCTGTCCCGCTGAGTTGCTCCAGCATTTTGTGTCTGCCTTCGATTTGAAACCGGCATCCGCAGCTCCTTCCAACACAGCCGCAGACGCTGGCTGGTGTGCACTGAAGATAGACCACAAAGTGCTGCAGTAACTCAACGGGTCACAAAGCATCTCCGAGAGTAAAAGGATGGGTGACATCTTGGGATTGTATTCACTGGAGTTTAGAAGGATGATAGGGGATCTTATAGAGACATGTAAAATTGTAAAAGGACTGGACAAGCTAGAAGCAGGAAAAATTGTCCCCAATGTTGGGCGAGTCCTGAACCAGGGGGCCACAGTCTAAGAATAAATGGGAGGCCATTTAAAACTGAGGTGAGAAGGAACTTGTTCACCCAGAGAGTTGTGAATTTGTGGAATTCTCTGCCACAGAGGGCAGTGGAGGCCAAATCACTGGATGGATTTAAGAGAGACTTAGATAGAGCTCTAGGGGCTAGTGGAATCAAGGGATTTGGGGAGAAGGCAGGCACGAGTTATTGATTGTGGACGATCAGCCATGATCACAATGAATGGTGGTGCTGGCTCGAAGGGCCGAATGGTCTCCCCCTGCACCTATTTTCTATGTTTCTATGTTTCTACGAACCCTTCTTCAGACCTTGTCTGAAGCCCGAAGGATCGAAATGCCACCCTTCTTTTTCCTCCCGAGATGCTGCCGGACCCGCTGAGTTACTCTGGCATTTTGTTTCTATCTGGTGTACAAGGGGACACATTTCTCGTTCTCGAAGCCAATGTTCAGCCAGATGCACCATGAGTTGCAGACACAGTGATCTTGTTACCTCATGCCGGGCTAGGCTGACTGTCTTACTCTCCCAACCAAGGAAAGCACAGCCCAGCACAGGAACGGCAGCACTGGGGGGCACCGCGCCAGAGACCCATAGTTCCACCCTCCCACATGCCACATGCAGCTTTGGAGGTTAATTGGCTTCTGTAAATCGTTCCTAGTGCATAGGGAGTTGATGGGGAAAGTGGGATATCGCAGATTCCCTGCAGAAAGAGGGAGCAAGGCAGAATAGTGGGAACTACAGGCCGGTTCATCTGACTTCGGTGGTTGGTAAGATATTAGAGTCCACTAGACCAAGTGGGCCCATTGGGCCCAAACCTCTCCTGCAACGGTGCAGCACCCTCTCCTCACCCCCCCTCCCCCCATCCCTCCTCCCCTTCCCCCTCCCTCCTTCCCTTCCCCCTCCTCCCCTCCCCCCTTCCCTCTTCCCCCTCCCTCCTCCCCTTCCCCCTCCCTCCTCCCCTTCCCCCTCCTCCCCTCCCCCCTTCCCTCTTCCCCCTCCCTCCTCCCCTTCCTCCTCCCTCCTTCCCTTCCCCCTCCTCCCCTCCCCCTTCCCTCTTCCCCTCCCTCCTCCCCTTCCCCCTCCCTCCTCCCCTCCCCCTCCCCTCCCTCCCTCCAACCCCCCTCCCCTCCCCTCCCCCCTCCCCTCCCCCTCCCCTCCCACTGCCCCCTTCCCCTCCCCCACCACCCCCCCGCAACCCCCTTTATCCTCCCTCCTCCCCCTCCCACCCTCCTCCCACCCCCCTCCCCCTCCATCCACCCCCCTCCCCTCCCCCCCTCTCCTCCCACTCCCCCCTTCCCCTCCACCCCACCATCCCCCACAACCCCCTTTATCCTCCCTCCTCCCTCCCCCCTCCCCCTCCATCCACCCCCCTCCCCTCCCCCTCTCTCCTCCCACTCCCCCCTTCCCCTCCACCCCACCATCCCCCACAACCCCCTTTATCCTCCCTCCTCCCCCCCTCCTTCCCACCCCCTCCAGGATGTGCTGGCTCTGGAGAAGGTCCAGAGGAGGTTTACAACAATGATCCCAGGAATGAGTCAGTTAACCTATGATGAGCGTTTGTCAGCACTGGGCCTGTACTCGCTGAAGTTTAGAAGAATGAGGGGGGACCTCATTGAAACGTACAGAACAGTGAAAGGCTTGGATAGGGTGAGGATGTTTCCACTAGTGGGAGAGTCTAGGACTAGTGGTCACAGCCTCAGAATTAAAGGACGTTCTTTTAGGAAGGAGATGAGAAGAAATTTCTTTAGTCAGAGGGTGGTGAATCTGTGGAATCTGTGGAATTCTTTGCCACAGAAGGCTGTGGAGGCCAAGTCAGTGGATTTTTGTTAAGGCAGAGATAGATCGATTCTTGATTAGTACAGGTGTCGGAGGATATGGGGAGAAGGCAGGAGAATGGATTTAGGAGGGAGAGATACATCATCCATGATTGAATGGCGGAGTAGACTTGATGGGCCGAATGGCCTAATTCTACTCCTATTCCTTATGACCTATGACCATGTAAACCAGGGTGGCATGGTGGCACAGCGATATTGTTGCTGCCTTACAGCACCAGAGACCCAGGTTAAATCCTGACTTTGTGTGATTTCTGTTTGGAGTTTCTACCTGTGAATACATGCATTTACTTCGGTTTCCTCCCACACTCCAAAGACGTACAGGTTTGTAGGCTAAATGGCTACTGCAAATTATAAATTGTCCCTAGTGTGTAGGTTTGTGCTGGTGTACGGGATGATCACTGGTCGAGGCGGATTCGGTGGGTGAAGGCGCCTGTTCCGCGCTGTATCTCTAAAGTCTAAAGGCGATCAATAGTCGGCATGGATTTGGTGGGCCGAAGGGCCTGGTTCCACACTGTATCTCTAAAGTAAACTGAACTAAACAAATTTAGTCAATTTTACTAATTGTTAGCGAAGTTGCTAATTTAACAGCCTAGTTGCTACTGTGTGTGGTTTTTCTGCCATGCCATCGAAGTGCAGCACAGTGGCACAGCGGTAGAGTTGCTGCCTTACAGCGCTAGTAGCACCGGAGACCCAGGATCGATCCCGACCACGGGCGCTGTCTGAACGGAGTTCGTAAGTTCTCCCCCGTGACCTTGCGTGGGTTTTCTCCGAGATCTTCGTTTTTCTCCCACACTCCAAAGACGTACGAGGCATGTAGGTAAATTGGCTTGGTATAAAATTGTCCCGAGTGTGTGTGGAACAGTGTTAATATGGTGGACCCGGTCGACCAAAGGGGCCTGTTTCCGCGCGGTATTACTAACGCACACTAAACTAAGCAAACTGCTATTTAGTCACCGTTTTGGAGATAGTTGCTAATTTAACAGCCCAGTTCCTATGCAGTTTGCTGCCAGGCTATAAACAAGCCATCACACTTTCGTTATTTAAAATGCATGGAACTATGACTTGTGGTTTTCTCTATTTAGTTGAACCATTTCTACCCTCCATCAGTTTTGAACACTCAACAGCAGCTAGGCTACGTCTCAAAGCCACATCCTATTATTGATTTTAAGACACGGACTGCTTTACTAATTAAATTAAGCTTTAATTATTAAAACGGCTGTAATTTTCCACCATACACTTTGTCTCCAGCCCCAGTGTTGGCTTTTATTTGTTTTACTTCATTCTACTGTCTGACCACAAAGAAACACTTTTGTTTCCCAAGTCCAGCGATTGAATCTGATATGCCACTTTGTCAACGTGCCAGTACTTTAGCTTGAGTTTTAGTTTCAGCTTTTGGAGATTCAGCGTGGAAGCAGGCCCTTCGGCCCATCCAGTCCGCACCGACCAGCGATCCCCGCACACCGGTTCTATCCTACATGCGAGGGACGATGGTGTGTGTGGGATAGAGCAAGTGAATCGCTGGATGGTGCGGACTGGATGGGCCGAAGGGCCTGCTTCCACTCTGTATCTCCGAAACTAAAACTAAAACTCACTGTTTCTGCACTGTATCTCTAAAGTCTAATTTAGTCACAAAATGCTGGAGTAACTCAGCAGGTCAGGCAGCATCTCGGGAGAGAAGGAATGGGCGACGTTTTGGGTCGAGACCCTTCTTCAGACTGAAGAAGGGTCTCGACCCGAAACGTCACCCATTCCTTCTCTCCCAAGAAGCTGCCTGACCTGCTGAGTTACTCCAGCATTTTGTGACTAAATCGATTTGTACCAGCATCTGCAGTTATTTTCTTATACTCTCTAAAGTCTAAAGTCTAAGAGTCTGAGGAGTGGCCAAGCTAGTCATTCAGTCATATCAAAAAAGCCACCACGCTGGAACTATTCCCAAGCTGCCCTGGCATCGCCCGATAGGTTCATCGGGTAGTGGGACCGGCAACGCACGCGAGGGCTGGTCGGTCCGCGTAACCTGGAGGGGGCTGGAATGTTGGACGCGTGGAGGAAGGGCAGGTAGGAGGGTGAGCCGGGGCTAATGTCTCCAGAGCCCCCAAGGCCCGGCAGCAGGAGGCACCCCCAGGACGCAAAGAAGGCCGGGCGAGGAGAGGAGAGGGTCTCGACCGGAAACGCCGCCCGTTCCTTCTCTCCAGAGATGCTGACTGCTGCGCTGTTACTCCAACTTTTTGTGTCTATCTTCAAGAGTCTATCTTCAAGGGCCACCGGTTCGTGGGACTACCTGAGCCGACTGGACTTTGGACACTGAATAATGGCGCCAAAAATGGAGCCGCCCACGTGCGCGTTATATTCAAAACGAATTACACTGTGCAGTTGGATAAAGCACCATTGAACCATTGAATGAGGTCCGACAGCATCATCACTGGAACTGTTGAAGACCAGCAAGAAGGGACCTCACCACCAACTGTCTGAAGAAGGGTCTCGACCCCAAACGTCACCCATTCCCTCTCTCCTAGATGCTGCCTGACCCGCTGAATCACTCCAGCATTTTGTGATACCTTCGATTTGTACCAGCATCTGCAGTTATTTCCCCACACAACTTGCCGCTCCACGGCGATTTCTCCTCAAGGTGTGTCTACTTTGAAGAAGTTCTCCTCCTCTCTCCGACGATAGTTTAGCAACGTGCTCTGTCGCTGCTCCCCCTCTGTGATTCCTCCTGCCCTCCTACTCTACGAATCAGTCTGAAGAAGGGTCTCGACCCGAAACCGTCACCCATTCCCTCTCTCCTAGATGCTGCCTGACCTGCTGAGTTACTCCAGCATTTTGTGATACCAACTCAGGGGAATTCGGGATGACATTATCAGCGATGGTTGCTGGCATAAATAGTCATAGCGTGATACAACGTGGAAACAGGCCTTTCGGCCCATCTTGCCCACCCTGGCCAACATGTCCCAGCTACACTAGTCCCACCTGCCCACGTTTGGCCTATATCCCTCTTAACCTGTCCTATCCATGTACATGTCTAAATGTTTCTTAACCGTTGGGATAGTCCCAGCCTCAACTACCTCCTCTGACAGCTCATTCCATTCACCCACCATCCTTTGTGTGAAAAAGTTACCCCTCAGATTCCTATTACATTCTTTCCCTTCGCCTTAAAACTATGTCCTCTGGCCCTCGATTCCCCTACTCTGGGCAAGCAGGTCTGTGCATCTACCCGATCTATTCCCCTCATGATTATATACCCCTCCATAAGATCACCCCTCATCCTCCTGCGCTCCAAGGAATAGAGTCCCAGCCTACTCAACCTCTCCCTACAGCTCACGCCCTCTAGTCCTGGCAACATCCTCGTAATGGTTGAATAAAAAATTAATTGGGCACAGACAACATTTCTGCTCAACTCAAAATGAAACTGAGACTGCACAAACTGTGCTGAGGTGGATTTTATATTAAGCTAAGTGTTATGGCTCTCAATCTGTTTCCACATTATGTTATTAGAGGCTCTGAAGGAAATTGTGTGGTGAGGGAAGAGGTGAGCAGGGGAATACTGCCTCCAATCCAGCGGACTAGTGGAAGTGTGATACTGTCCCTTGTTTTCCTTCACATATTTTTTTCCCATGTTATATTACCGAGCTGCTCAAAATCGGCTTGAGAACATAAGGAACGGAAACAGGAATGGGCTTATACCCTTGCTGTGACCTCTCCACCATTCCAAGGATACTTATGCTGCCTTTTGCTGACAATAGACAATAGGTGCAGGAGTAGGCCATTCAGCCCTTCGAGCCAGCACCGCCATTCAATGCGATCATGGCTGATCACTCTCAATCAGTACCCCGTTCCTGCCTTCTCCCCATACCCCCTCACTCCGCTATCCTTAAGAGCTCTATCCAGCTCTCTCTTGAAAGCATCCAACGAACTGGCCTCCACTGCCTTCTGAGGCAGAGAATTCCACACCTTCACCACTCTCTGACTGAAAAAGTTCTTCCTCATCTCCGTTCTAAATGGCCTACCCCTTATTCTTAAACTGTGGCCCCTTGTTCTGGACTCCCCCAACATTGGGAACATGTTTCCTGCCTCTAATGTGTCCAATCCCCTAATTATCTTATATGTTTCAATAAGATCCCCCCTCATCCTCTAAATTCCAGTGTATACAAGCCTAATCGCTCCAGCCTTTCAACATACGACAGTCCCGCCATTCCGGGAATTAACCTAGTGAACCTACGCTGCACGCCCTCAGTCCGATGACATTTCAGTCCGATGCTGAAGGTGCTTCTCAGTTTGACCAGTGTGTCACGGAGTGGGTGAGCTGTATTGTCCAAGATACCTGTTAACTTGTGCAGAATAAGGTGTCGTAGACTACAGGACTGAAGGAGGGCTGCTATGTTGCAGGTGCCACCTCTACACAATGAGATGTTAAACTGGGACTTCTGATGCCACAACATATTTCAAAGAAGTACGGAATGGGAATTATTTTGCTGTTCTCCCTGATAGACAATAGACGCAGGAGGAGGCCATTCGGCCCTTCGAGCCAGCACCGCCATTCAATGTGATCATGGCTGATCATTCTCAAACAGTACCCCGTTCCTGCCTTCTCTCCATACCCCCTGACTCCACTATCCTGAAGAGCTCTATCCAGCTCTCTCTTGAATGCATTCAGAGAATTGGCCTCCACTGCCTTCTGAGGCAGAGAATTCCACAGATTCACAACTCTCTGACTGAAAAAGTTTTTCCTCATCTAGGGACAATTTACATTCGCACCAAGCCAACTAACCTACAAACCTGTGCAGCTTTGGAGTGGGGGAGGAAACTGAAGATCTCGGAGAAAACCCATGCAGGTCACGGGGAGAACGGACAAGCTCCGCACGAACAGCGCCCGTAGTCAGGATCGAACCGGGGTCTCCGGCGCTGTGAGGCAGCAGCTCTACCACTGCGCCACCGTGACTCGTCTACAAACGTCTGCACGTTGGCCATGAATATACTCAATGGACCATTGTGGGCTCCACCCCTCTTGAGTTGTCGATGCTGGGGGTGACTTGTTTTGTACCTTTACATACCCTTAGTTCCCCTCTCCACTCTCCCCTGTCCGAAGAAGGGTCTCGGCTCGAAACGTCAATTATTCCTTTTCTCCAGAGATGCTGCCCGGCCCGTTGAGTTACATTAGCTTTTTGTGTCTATCTTCTGGAAGTGTCCATGTTTAGTGGAAATATAGGAAAGGAAAGATGTTGTCAAGCTGGAAAGGGTACAGAGAAGATTTATGAGGATGTTGCCAGGACTAGAGGGTATGAGCCAGAGGGGGAGGATGAGCAGGCTGGGATTCTATTCCTTAGAGCGCAGGAGGATCTTATGGAGGTGATCTTATAGAGGTGTATATAATCATGAGAGGAAAAGATCAGGTGGATGCACGGTCTCGTGCCCAGAGTAGGTGAATCGAGGACCAGAGGATAGAGGTTTAAGGTGAAGGGCAAAAGATTTAATATTAATCCGAGAGGTAACATTTTCACACAAAGGGTGGTGGGTGTCTGAAATGAGCTGCCAGAGGAGGTAGTTGAGGCAGGGACTATCCCGACGTTTAAGAAACATTTGGACAGGTACAGGTTTAAAGGGATATGGGCCAAATGTGGGCAGGTGGGACTCGTGTAGCTGGGACATGTTGGCCGGTGTGGGCAAGTTGGGCTGAAGGGCCTGTTTCCACACTGTATCGGTCTATGACTCCATGACTAGTGTGTTATTGGGGTTTTTTTGGAGATCACAAGCAGACGGAGAGAGGGTGAGGTGATTGGATTAAGATTGTCCCTCAGTTCCAAAGTAGCACACGATAGGGCTGCTTCTCATTTTGACTGTTTTCGAAAGGAGACCTCTTGTGAGTTTATTGTAATGGAAATAATTATCTCTGTTTTATTGACGGCTTTTTTTTTTCCCCCCACAAGGCATCATTCTAATTACAGAGTTTTAGAAAGACAGGTAAGACTGTCATGTAAGATTTAATGCAGTGGAAAGCTTTATGTAAAAAAAAAAAGAAAGACCTGTCAACAAATCTTTCCGCATCCCGTTAAAGGTTCAGACCAAGGTCTGGGTTCCGAATCCAACCTGAAACATAATGCAGGAGAGCTTCTTTGCCAGAAATACTGCCTCGTGCTTAGTTTATTTTAGAGATACAGTGCGGAAACAGGCCCTTCGGCCCACAGCGTCCGCGCCGACCAGCGATCCCCGCGCACTAGCACAATCCAACGCACGGGGGACAATCTACAAATCGTTACCGAAGCCAGTTAACGTACATACCCGTGCATCTTTGGAGTGTGGGAGGAAACCGGAGCACCCGGTGAAAACCCCTGCAGGTCACAGGGATAACAATAGACAATAGACAATAGACAATAGGTGCAGGAGTAGGCCATTCGGCCCTTCGAGCCAGCACCACCATTCAATGTGATCATGGCTGATCATTCCCAATCAGTACCCCGTTCAAGAAAGAGCTAGATAAAGCTCTTAAGGATAGCGGAGTCAGGGGGTATGGGGAGAAGGCAGGAACGGGGTACTGATTGAGAATGATCAGCCATGATCACATTGAATGGCGGCGCTGGTTCGAAGGGCCGAATGGCCTACTCCTGCACCTATTGTCTATTGTCTATTGTTCTGGCCTTCTCCCCATACCCCCTGACTCTGCTATCCTTAAGATCTCTATCCAGCTCTCTCTTGAATTCATTCAGAGAATTGGCCTCCACTGCCTTCTGAGGCAGAGAATTCCACAGATTCACAACTCTCTGACTGAAAACGTTTTTCCTCATCCCCGTTCTAAATGGCCTACCCCTTATTCTTAAACTGTGGCCTTTTGTTCTGGACTCCCCCAACATTGGGAACATGTTTCCTGCCTCTAACGTGTCCAACCCCTTAATAATCTTATATGTTTCGATAAGATGCAAACTCCGTACAGAGAGCACCCGCTGTCAGGATTGAACCTGGGTCTCTGGCGCTGTGAGGCAGCAACTCTACCGCTGCTGGATCATAATTCAGACATAACGTCTGAAGAAGGGTCTCGACCCAAAACGTCACCCATTCCTTCTCTCCTGAGATGCTGCCTGGCCCGCTGCGTCACTCCAGCATTTTGTGTCTACCTTCAATTTGAACCAGTTATTTTTCTACACCAATTCATAATCAGGCTCACTTGTGACTATCAGATCGCGTAGGTAGATGTTTCCTTCATGAAGTACCCAAATGTGACTTAGAAACATAGAAACATAGAAACATAGAAAATAGGTGCAGGAATAGGCCATTCGGCCCTTCGAGCCTGCACCGCCATTCAATATGATCATGGCTGATCATCCAACTCAGTATCCCGTACCTGCCTTCTCTCCATACCCCCTGATCCCTTTAGCCACAAGGGCCACATCTATCTCCCTCTTAAATATAGCAAATGAACTGGCCTCAACTACCTTCTGTGGCAGAGAATTCCACAGATTCTCCACTCTCTGTGTGAAAAAAAACTTTCTCATCTCGGTCCTAAAAGACTTCCCCCTTATCCTTAAACTGTAACCCCTTGTTCTGGACTTCCCCAACATCGGGAACAATCTTCCTGCATCTAGCCTGTCCAACCCCTTAAGAATTTTGTAAGTTTCTATAAGATCCCCCCTCAATCTTCTAAATTCCAGCGAGTACAAGCCGAGTCTATCCAGTCTTTCTTCATATGAAAGTCCTGCCATCCCAGGAATTAATCTGGTGAACCTTCTCTGTACTCCCTCTATGGCAAGAATGTCTTTCCTCTGGCCATGGAGTAACTTATTAACAAACCAACCATTTCTGATTTTTTTTAAAGTAATTGATTTGAAACTTTGACTCTTTCTCTCTCCCTTTGGATGCTGCCTGACCTGTTGAGTATTATTAACATTTTCAGCTTTTATTTAAAAATGGAGCTTGAACCCATTGCTGCAATCACTGACCCAGCACTAATAACTAAGACTACAAAGCCCAAAGGCGGAGACGTTTAGTTCTGAGTAAAGGTTGGCTGGATCGGGAGCTCTTTTAATTAAATCAGAGGAGACTGAGGTGAAGTCTAATCCACGTGTATAAAGTTTTGAAAGGCTGCGATAGAGTGAATAAGAATAAGAGGGGTCGTTAACGTCAGGCAGCACAGTTAGACGGTAGCCAGAGATTTACACAAAGGAAGCCACGATGTGAAAGAAATGTATTTGCTCAGAATAATGGGGATCTGACGTTTTCTACCAACAACCAGAGAGCAGTCCTGAACTACTATCTACCTCATCAATGACCCTCAGACTATCTTTGATCGGACCTTACTGGCTTTACCCTGCACTGAACATTATTCCCTTATCATGTATCTATAGACTGTAAATGGCTCGATTGTAATCATGTATTTTGTCTTTCCGCTGACTGGTTAGCACGCAACAAAAGCTTTTCACTGTACCTCGGTACACGTGACAATAAGCGAAACTGATCTAAACTAAACTAAAGTAAACTAAACTGCAGTGGCACGGTGGCGCAGCGGCAGAGTTGCTGCCGTACAGCGCAGGCAACCCAGGTTCAACCGTGACTACGGTTGCTGTCTGTACGGAGTTTGTACATTCTCCCGGTGACCTGCGTGGGTTTTCTCTGGGAGCTCCACTTTCCTCCCACGCCCCAAAGACGTACAGGTTAATTGTAGGCTAACTGGCTTGGTAAAAAAATTGTAAATTGTTCCTAGTGTGTGTCGGACAGTCTTAACGTGCTGGAATCGCTGGTCGGCGCAGACCTGGTGGGTCGGAGGGCCTTTTTCCACACTGTATCTCTGAACGGCAGCACGGTGGCGCAGCGGTAGAGTTGCTGCCTTACAGCGAATGCAGCGCCGGAGACTCAGGTTCGATCCTGACTACGGGCGCCGTCTGTACGGAGTCTGTACGTTCTCCCCGTGACCTGCGTGGGTTTTCTCCGAGATCTTCGGTTTCCTCCCACACTCCAAAGACGTACAGGTATGTAGGTTAATTGACTGGGTAAAATGTAAAAATTGTCCCTAGTGTGTGTAGGATAGTGTTAATGTGCGGGGATCGCTGGTCGGCGCGGACTCGGTTTGGTCGGAGGGCCTGTTTCCATGCTGTATTTCTGAACTAAACTAAACTAATCTAAAACTAAACTATCTCTTATATCGTCACCTAAAATGATACAGTAGATTGATGGAAAGTATCTATCCACTCAAATGGACACGATGGACTAAAATGGCTTCCTTCTGTGCTTTTAATTTCAATGATTTTCATGAAGTTACCATCCTCTAGAAAGCCGAAGATCAAATTGTAAATAAAAAAACTAAATCAGGATTCCTGTACTTCCTTCCCACTCGCCCGAGGAATGTTACCGTACATAAATACACAGGACAATTCTTCAAGGGTCTCCTGCTTTATAAGGCTGAGGTGCCTTTTTTGTTATTTTTAAAATTTCTGCTCTTTGTAAATTTATACTTGAAAGGCCGGTGATTATTTTTTTTATAACCCACATCTTTGAGGGTGGGGCAGGTTAGGAGTCATTGACAGTGACACCCCCCCCCCCCCCCTCCTCTCTCACCCTCAGGCCTTTGATACATGTTTGGAATGCCAGGAAGAACCTCATCCTTTATCCACTCTGCCGGCTGATGAAAAGAGCTTTAAGAAAATTGCCTGTCCTCCTATTTTTTGCTTTAACGTTTAACAAAGATGTCTCAGGCTGCTGAGGTAAATTAGCTGCATTCCTTCTTAATCCAGCCGTGCTGGAAATGGGAGAGTTAAAGAAGAAAAGAGCCCTTCCTTACGGTAAACTAGTGGCCCAGACTTTTGCTGTTCCGCTCACCGCAAGCAAGGACCACCCTAGCGTAACTGCGTCTATAAGATGCCACTCGATTGATGGGCAAGTGGGGACCTATGTTTTGGAGTGGCGTCAAAACGGCGTCCTATATTCACGGACAAATATCTTTCGGCGGGCAGGCAAGAATTGGCGATCCATTCGCATCCAGAATAGCGACTTTCAGAAACATAAAGTCGCAGAGTCGTACAGAGTGGGAACAGGCCCCTACTTTCCCCATTCCGACCAACATATCCCATCTATACTCTGTGCAGGAAGGAACTGCAGTCGCTGGTTTAAACCAAGACTAGACACAAAAAGCTGGAGCAACTCAACGGGTCAGGCAGCACCTCTGGAGAAAAGGAATAAGTGACGTTTCGGGTCGAGACTGAAGAAGTTACTGCAAGTTTTTGTATCTATCTCCCACCTACACTTGCCCACCTGCCTGCGTTCGGCCCATCCCGAGTATAGGAGCAAAGAGGTCCTTCTCCAGTTGTACCGGGCCCTGGTGAGACCGCACCTGGAGTACTGTGTGCAGTTTTGGTCTCCAAATTTGAGGAAGGATATTCTTGCTATTGAGGGCGTGCAGCGTAGGTTCACTAGGTTAATTCCCGGAATGGCGGGACTGTCGTATGTTGAAAGGCTGGAGTAATTAGGCTTGTATACACTGGAATTTAGAAGGATGAGGGGGGATCTTATTGAAACATATGATAATTAGGGGATTGGACACATTAGAGGCAGGAAACATGTTCCCAATGTTGGGGGAGTCCAGAACAAGGGGCCACAGTTTAAGAATAAGGGGTAGGCCATTTAGAACGGAGATGAGGAAGAACTTTTTCAGTCAGAGAGTGGTGAAGATGTGGAATTCTCTGCCTCAGAAGGCAGTGGAGGCCAGTTCGTTGGATGCTTTCAAGAGAGAGCTGGATAGAGCTCTTAAGGATAGCGGAGTGAGGGGGTATGGGGAGAAGGCAGGAACGGGGTACTGATTGAGAGTGATCAGCCATGATCGCATTGAATGGCGGTGCTGGCTCGAAGGGCTGAATGGCCTACTCCTGCACCTATTGTCTATTGTCTATTGTCTATTATCCCCTTCTAAACCTATCCTATCCATGCACATATCCGTACCTGTAAGTATTTCAATGTCGGCAAATTTGACAATTAAACTCTTGATTCTTAGTCTAGATAATTCCCTTGCAAGCAAGCCTGATGGGGCTGGGAATGAATAGAGAGGGCAGATTGGTGGAAGAGGAAGTTAGATAGAGCTCTTAGGGGTAAAAGGAATCAAAGGATATGGGGGGAAAAGCAGGAATGGGGTACAGATTTTAGTTCGAAGGTAGACACAAAATGCTGGAGTAACTCAGCGGTTAGGCAGCATCTCTGGAGAGAAGGAATGGGTGATGCTGCAGTTTTTTTCCATATTGATTTTAGATGATCAGCCATGATCATATTGAATGGCGATGCTGGCTCGAAGGGCCAAATGGCCTACCCCTGTACCTGTTTTCGATGTTTCGATGTTTCTAAGGTCACAGAACCCCAGGATCTTCAGATGAACAACTCTGCGATGATAGACAAACAATTTTTTGTATTGAACGTCCTCAATGCAAATTTCTGCCATCTCAAAGCAGGCCATGGATTGCATTTCTGATCCTTTTCTAGATAACTGTGACAATTCCCATCCCTGACCAGGGCGGCTGGAGTTGTTTGAAATTTATATTGGAAGTGGGCCACATTTTCATAAGTTCACAAGTTATAGGACCAGAATCAGGCCATTCGGCCCAATGAGTCTACACCGCCATTCGATCATGGACGATCTATCTTTCTATCTCGTCCTCATTCTTCTGCCTTAAGAATAAGGGGTCGGCCATTTAGGACTGCGATGAAGAAAAACTTTTCACCCAGAGAGTTGTGAATCTGTGGAATTCTCTGAGGCCGATTCACTGGATGTTTTCAAGAGAGAGTTAGATATAACTCTTCAGGCGAACGGAATCCAGGGATATGGGGAGAAAACAGGAACTGGGGTGCTGATTTTGGATGATCGGCCATGATCATATTGAGTGGCAGTGCTGGATCGAAGGGCGAATGGCCCACTCCTGCACCTATTTTCCATGTTTCTATGTTTCTCCCCGTGACCCCTGATACCCTTCCTTACTCGGCTGAAGTTTGCATTATTACCTGGAACTGACACTGCAAGGATCCGGACCAGTCCGTTATATAATCCAGCTGCAAATGGACAAACATCTGGATAGAAGTTCCATCGCTGAAGAATTTACAGAGCAATCACCATTAAAGCATGAGCAGTTCCTGCAGGGGTTCGCAGTTCACCAGGTTGAATGAAAAACCCTTTTATATTTTCAAACTCTTTGCTTTGGTGGGGGTAGGGGGGGAGCTTTGAAATGGATTTGGGACTGAAAATGATCCAATTTGGGTTCATTTCCAAATATCCTAATTTCGCCCAATTTTGGACAATTTACGTTTGATAGGCTGTCTGCTTAGCAGGAATAATGGCTCCATCTGCGCCAGGCAGAAACATCTTTATTGCCGTTGATGCCAGGGAGTGCAAACCCCATCAGTACAGCATCAGATCAGCCGTCGTTCACTGGCTCTCGCTGGGCAGCTGAGGATCGACTGTCAAACCGAGCTCTTATTTAACTTTGGGGGTTTTTTTGTGTTTTTTTCCATTTTGTATTAATGTCTTTCCAGTCTCCCTAATAGTCTTGGGACCGTGAAACTGCCCAGTTCCCTTCGATGTGTCGGAGGTCAAATGAACTCTTGATACCTCAGCATTCTGATGGATCAGTGCAATTTCTTTGCAAACCGTTCCGATCCCCTAGGTATTTGATGCACCGGGATAGTTCATCCTTCTGACTATTTAATTTTAACCCGAGCTTGAATTTTCCATTTTCGGTTCAGTTTGGGTGAGTGTTTGAGATTTTTTTTTTTATATAACAAAAATCTCAAACATCACCCAAAACTGAACCGGTCCAGAAAATCAGTAATTTCGGTTTGAACGCTGCATCGTGTGCAATTTAAATGACAATAGGACAATAGACAATAGGTGCAGGAGGAGGCCATTCGGCCCTTCGAGCCAGCACCACCATTCAATGTGATCATGGCTGATCATTTTCAATCAGTTCCCCGGTCCTGCCTTCTCCCCATACCCCCTGACTCCGCTATCCTTAAGAGCTCTATCCAGCTCTCTCTTGAATGCATTCAGAGAATTGGCCTCCACTGCCTTCTGAGGCAGAGAATTCCACAGATTCACCACTCTCTGACTGAAAAAGTTTTTCCTCATCTCAGTTCTAAATGGCCTACCCCTTTATTCTTAAACTGTGGCCCCTTGTTCTGGACTCCCCCAACATTGGGAACATGTTTCCTGCCTCTAACGTGTCCAACCCCTTAATAATCTTATAACGTTTCGATAAGATCTCCTCTCATCCTTCTAAATTCCAGTGTATACAAGCCTAGTCGCTCCAGTCTTTCAACATATGATAGTCCCGCCATTCCGGGAATTAACCTAGTAAACCTACGCTGCACGCCCACACCACTGATCAGAAATCGACAATGACAGCGGATGTGCAGGAAAATAACTGCAGGTGCTGGTACTAATCGAAGGTATCACAAAGAGCTGGTCCTTCTGCAGTTGTACAGGGCCCTAGTGAGACCGCACCTGGAGTACTGTGTGCAGTTTTGGTCTCCAAATTTGAGCAGGGATATTCTTGCTATTGAGGGCGTGCAGCGTAGGTTTACTAGGTTAATTCCCGGAATGGCGGGACTATCATAGGTTGAAAGACTGGAGCGACTAGGCTTGTATACACTGGAATTTAGAAGGATGAGAGGGGATCTTATCGAAACGTACAAGATTGTTAAGGGGTTGGACACGTTAGAGGCAGGAAACATGTTCCCAATATTGGGGGAGTCCAGAACAAGGGGCCACAGTTTACGAATAACGGGTAAGCCATTTAGAACTGAGATGAGGAAAAACCTTTTCAGTCAGAGAGTTGTGAATCTGTGGAATTCTCTGCCTCAGAAGGCAGTGGAGGCCAATTCTCTGAATGCATTCAAGAGAGTGCTGGATAGAGCTCTTAAGGATAACGGAGTCAGGGGGTATGGGGAGAAGGCAGGAACGGGGTACTGATTGAGATTGATCAGCCATGATCACATTGAATGGCGGTGCTGTCTCGAAGGCCGAATGGCCTACTCCTGCACCTATTGCCTATTGTCTATTGAATGGGTGACGTTTCGGGTCGAGACCCTTCTGCAGGGACTATCCCAATGTTTAAGAAACAGTTAGACAGGCACAGGTTTTGGAGGGATATGGACCAAACGCAGGCAAGTGTGATTGGTGTAGACGGGGCATGTTGGCCGGTGTGGGCAAGTTGGGCCGAAGGGCCTGTTTCCAGGCTGTATCACTCTGTGACTCTCCGAAAAGCCTGAGCCTCTGCAGAATGCGAGTAAGCACTTGCAGGTCCACAATGTGTAGCTAATTGAGCCTGCTTAACGCCCGTCCCCACCACTGCTGCAGCGTGCACTGTGGGCTCGTGTGCGAGTAAATCCTGGCTTGCTCCCCGCTGCACGCACGCTTGCCGAGTCTCTTTGGATGCTGTTCGGCAGAAGCCAAGTGACAGAAGTGCAGTATCAAAACAAACAATGAGATGGGATGTGTAACCGTGTGTTATTTATCCGGCTGACTGGCATCTTCAGCAGCGGAAACAAATTTCACTTTGAATGGGAAGGGAGGAGGGGGAGGGGGTGGGGGGGCTTCATGCAGTTTGACTCCAGCATATTAACACGCAATATGTCGAAAACAGAGACAGCCAAAAAGTAGTGCTGTTTTATGACGGCTTAATGTCTTATAATATGCGACTAATTACTTCGGTAATTGATGGACCATTCTATCTCCGACAAACGCAGACAGCCACAGTACCTGTACCGTGTTGCCCAGCGCAATGCAAACTCTTTCCAGAGGAGGTTTCGCCACTCTTGACTGGGCCCAGGCTAATGTGTTGCTGCACTAACCTTTCCTCCAGCACAGAGTTCACTGCTGGGTTTTTTTTTTCTCTCTCTCTCTCTTCACTCTCTCTCTCTCTCTCTCGCTCTGTGGCTGGCAGCCAGCCCCAGATTTGGCCTTTGGACAGGAATAGTTAGACAAAACATCGGAAAGAAAAGGAGCTTGAATGCCTGTCCCACCAGGAGGTCCTGACATGGAAGAATCTCTGCCTGTTTGTTGAAATCCCTGGAAATGAACTTGCTCGGAGTTTATTTACTTTGCTCTTTATTTGCTTCGCGAAAAACACTCTCTCTCTCTCTCTCTCTCTCTCTCTCTCTCTCTCCCCCCTCTCTCTCTCTCTCTCTCTCTCTCTCTCTCTCTCTCTCTCTCTCTCTCTCTCTCTCTCTCTCTCTCTCTCTCTCTCTCTCCCCTTTGCCTTGATCTTTCACTTTAGTTTTTCAGCTCTTATATTAGTTTCAGAGATACAGTTGCCAATGAGAAACAGGCATGGCCACGCTCCAGGCCACACTGAGTTTGGGTGTGCGGGTCAGCCTCAGATCGAAGGCCAAAATCCAGATTGCTCGAGTCTGGAACCCGTTAAACAGCTCTGGTGTGCGAGTTAAAGTTAAATCTTCCTCTACCTTCGGGGAGCTGGGGTGTATTAAGACCCTCCGGTTTGGCAGGGAACCTGGGCTGAACAGGCAAAGACTCCAAGACCACCAGGGAATTGGAAAATGTAGCACAAAGCACTAGGGGCACATTGCTGTGTGCTTATGGCCAGATTGCCAGCGGGCATCGGATGTGATGGATCTTGAGTAAAAAATGTGACCAGGAATTGAATTAAACAGAAAGGATGGGCAGGGGGAGAGAAATATATTGCACAAGATGGACTGGCCTTACATTTTTCGCTAATAGTAATCCCAAAAAAACTTCCTCAAAGGCCAATGTTGCAAAACATGTTTTTAGTTTTGCTTGTCCACAAAACCTCTTGCTGGCAGTGAACATCAACCACGCAGAATTTCCAATTCCATTCATTGCACTTTGAGGATGTGCATTAAAATCACTGGACAACTCCATTTAGTCATGGCGTTGTACAGCGTGGAAACAGGCCCTTAGGCCCAACTTGCCCACACTGACCAAAATGTCCCATCTGCACGAGTCCCTCTAAACCCGTCCAATGCATGTGCCTGTCCAAATGTTTCTTAAACGTTGTGATAGTAATACCTGCCTCAACTAACTAATCTGGCAGCTCGTTCCATACACCCACCACCATTTGTGTAAAAAAAGTTACCCCTCAGGTTCCCATTAAATCTCTTCCCCCCCCCTCCTCCTCACCTTAAACCTATGTCCTCGAGTTCTTGATTCCCCTACTCTGGGCAACAGAGTCGGTGAGTCTACCCGATCAATTCCTCTCATGATTTTGTGCACCTCTATAAGGTCGCCCTCATTCACCTGCGCTCCAAGGAATAGAGTCCCAGCCTGCTGCATAACCTCTCCCGAAAGCTCAGACCCTCGAGTCAATAGACAATAGACAATAGAGAAAAATAGGTGCGGGAGGAGGCCATTCGGCCCTTCGAGCCAGCACCGCCATTCAATGTGATCATGGCTGATCATTCTCAATCAGTACCCCGTTCCTGCTTTCTCCCCATACCCCCTGACTCCGCTATCCTTAAGAGCTCTATCTAGCTCTCTCTTGAATGTATTCAGAGAATTGGCCTCCACTGCCTTCTGAGGCAGAGAATTCCACAGATTCACAACACTCTGACTGAAAAGTTTTTTCCTCATCTCTGTTCTAAATGGCCCTACCCCTTATTCTTAAACTGTGGCCCCTTGTTCTGGACTCCCCCAACATTGGGAACATGTTTCCTGCCTCTAATGTGTCCAACCCCTTAATAATCTTATACGTTTCGATAAGATCCCCTCTCATCCTTCTAAATTCCAGTGTATACAAGCCTAGTCGCTCCAGTCTTTCAACATACGACAGTCCCGCCATTCCGGGAATTAACCTAGTAAACCTACGCTGCACGCCCTCAATAGCAAGAATATCCTTCCTCAAATTTGGAGACCAAAACAGCACACAGTACTCCAGGTGCGGTCTCACTAGGGCCCTGTACAACAGCACACAGTACTCCAGGTGGGGTCTCACTAGGGCCCTGTACAACTGCACACAGTACTCCAGGAGTCGTGGCAACATCCCTGTACATCCTCCCTGCACCCTTTCCAGCTTGCATTTGTTAGTCGGTTGTGCTCGTCAGTGGCAGGGGATTGGTAATGAATTGAAAAATACGCAAGGAGTCGCCACGTATCTGGCGCCGACAAAGCTACAAGAGGATTCATCAGAATCAGGGCGGCACGGTGACGCAGCTGATGGTAGAGTTGCTGCCTTACAGTGAATGCAGCGCCGGAGACTCAGGTTCGATCCTGACTACGAGCGCCGTCTGTACGGAGTTTGTACGTTCTCCCCGTGACCTGCGTGGGTGTTCTCCGAGATCTTCGGTTTCCTCCCACACTCCAAAGACGTACAGGTATGTAGGTTAATTGACTGGGTAAAATGTAAAAATTGTCCCTAGTGTGTGTAGGATAGTGTTAATGTGCGGGGACCGCTGGGCGGCGCGGACCTGGTGGGCCGAAGGGCCTGATTTTGCGCTGCATCTCTAAAAAAAAACCAATTCCTTTCGTGCTAATGTACGGGGATCGCTGGTCACTGGGCCGAAGGGCCTGTTTCTGCAAACTAAACTAAACTAACCTAACTAGTTTCCACCAGTGGGAGAGTCTAGGACCAGAGGTCACAGCCTCAGAATTAAAGGATGTTCTTTCAGGAAGGAGACGAGGTGAAATTTCTTTCGTCGGAGGGTGGCGAATCTGTGGAATTCTTTGCCACAGAGGGTCTGGGGAGGCCAAGTCAGTGGATATTTTGTAGGCAGAGATAGATAGATTCTTGATCAGTAGAGATTATGGGGAGAAGGCAGGAGAATGGGGTTTGGAGGTAGATGTGGATCAGCCTTGACTGAATGGCGGGGTAGACTCGATTGGGCCAAATGGACTAATTCTGCTCCCATCACTAATGACCTTATGACCTAATGACTCCTTAGGTAAAGAAGACAACTCCAGAGACCTGGGTTCAACCCTAACCTCTGGGATTTGCACATTGGCAACATGCTCAGCTGGGGGTGGTGGTTGAAGCAGATACATTAATGGCATTTAAAAGACTTCCAGATATGCATGTGGATATGCTGTGGACTGGAGCGGTATTTAGTTCAGTTCAGTTTTGTTTATTGTCACCGTGAGCCGAAGTGCAGTGAAAAGCCTGGGTTACAATAAACGTGCGCACGCTTAAAATGAGAGCCTCTGGAGAGTCATCGATAGAGTTTGCAATTGATATCTGCAGCCTTTGTGGAACGGTCGTTGGAAATGCTGAACGCAGACAATAACGTGCTGCAGTTTAAAATCCACTCCAACACTTCAGACAACTCCTCACATTTTAGATTGAAAGAGATATAGACAGTTTTGGAGCTGAAATGTTGGCAGAAGATGTGCATCACTTTGATAAGTTACAAGAAAGATTAAGTAGCAAATTAAAATTAATAAGGGGGGGGCGCACAGAGCCACAGGTACATGGGCATGGTGCCACCAGAGTGCCAACGTGCTTTCACATAGACTTGGTTTGGTGCCAAGGTTCATTCACACGATGAGCCCCTTAGTCTTGGCAACGCAACTGACAGTGGTGCTGAGAGCAAGCTGGGCGCTGCCCCACGCGGACCGAGAGTAAAACTGAAGCCGACATTTAGAGGCAAGGAACTGCGGATGTTGGGCTACAAAAATAAAAGACACAAAACGCCGGAGAAACTCAGCGGGTCAGGCAGGATCTCTGGGGAACATGGATAGGTGACGTTTCAGGTTGGGACACATCCTCACACCGATTGTAGGGAGGAGTGGAATGAAAAGCTGGAAGAGAGGAGGGTTTGAAGAAGGATCTCGACCCGAAATGTCACCTATTCCTTTTCGCCAGAGATGCTGCCCGACCCGCTGAGTTACTCCAGCCTTTTGGGTCAGTCTAGGTTTGGCAGGTAATAGGTGGGTAGAGGTGAGGGTGGGGGGAGGGGGTTATTTGATAGGCAGATGGTTGGAGAAAGGCCAGAGATGAAAACACAGAAGGTGTGAGACAGAAGGATTGAAGAGTTGCGAATTGTGAAGCTAGAGGAAGGAATGCAGGTGGACAGGGAGGTGGGGGGGGGGGGGGGGAGAAATAGGTGGGGAACAGAGGAAAGAGGAGGACGAAAGAATGGGGGGATGAGGAAAGAAGGGGAATGGGCGAGGGTTTCAGTTACCTAAAATTGGATTCCCATTGTGGCCTCCTGCACATTGGCGAGACCAAGCTTGACTCAGGGACCGTTTCGCCAAACAGTGAAAGGCTTTAGTAAAAGGCTTGGATAGAGTGGATGAGGAGAGGATGTTTCCACGAGTGGGAGAGTCTAGGACTAGAGGCCACAGCCTCGAAATTAAAGGAAGGAGATGAGGAGGAGTTTCTTTAATTAGAGGGTGGAGAATCTTTGGAATTCATTGCCACAGAAGGTTGTGGAGGCCAAGTCAATGGGCATTTTTAAGGCAGAGATAGATAGATTCTTAATTAGCACGGGTGTCAGGGGTTACGGGGAGATGGCATTTTCACATCCACTCTATCCAAGCCTTTCACTATTCGGTAATTTTCAATGAGGTCCCCCCTCATCCTTCTAAACACCAGCGAGTACAGGCCCAGTGTCTTCAAACGCTCATCATATGTTAACCTACCCATTCCTGGGATCATTCGTGTAAACCTCCTCTGGACCCTCTCCAGAGCCAGCACATCCTCAGATATGGTGCCCAAAATTGCTCACAATACTCCAAATGCAGCCTGACCAGCGCCCTACAGAGCCTCAGCATTACAATACAATACAATACAATACAACACAATATATCTTTAGTGTCATTGTACACGGGTACAACGAGATTGGGAATGCGCCTCCCATACGATGCAATAAATTAATTAGCTAGTCAGTATTAATTTAAACAACCCAATGAAACAAATTGGAACAGTTTTAAGACAGAATAAAGTGCAAGTAGATCTGTGCCGGATCACTGTGCGATGTGACCATCCGGCTCAGCAGGACCGGTTCATAGCAGCTATGGCCCTGGGGATGAAGCCGTTCCTGAGTCTGGAGGTGCGGGCGTAGAAGGCCTTGTATCGTCTGCCCGATGGTAGAAGTTCGAACAGACTGTTGCAGGGGTGTGAAGATTCTTTGTGGATGCTGGTGGCTTTTCTGAGGCATCGTGTGTTGTAGATGCCCTCCAAGCTGTGTTCCGATGGTCCTCTGAGCTCTATGGACTACCCGCTGAAGAGCTTTCCTCTCTGCCTGTTTAAACTGTTTACATCCCTGTTTTTGTATTCTCGCCCTCTTGAAATAAATGCTCTCATGGATGAGGCAAAAGGAATGGTTTACTGCAATCCAGTACGCACAAAATGCCATTTAAAGTTTCTTTCTGGGACACAGTGGGACACAGGCAAAGCATTAATATTAAACGTGCGTGGATGATTAGACATAGTCTCCTTTGATCTCTGTCAGTAGAGGAGGACTGGGAGGAGCAGGAGGAGGAAGAGGTCAGATAAAGGTAGGACGTTAGTTAAAAATAGAGGGACCTTGAGACGAGTTGATGTTAAATAGCTTCTGGCATTAACATTTCATAGGCAAGAACAGGAATTTAGAAGGCTGAGAGGGGATCTAATAGAAACATATAAAACTATAAAATGACTGGACTGAAAGATGCAGGAAAAATGTTCCCAATGTTGGGGGAGTCCAGAACCAGGGTCCACAGTCTAAAGATAAAGGGGAGGCCATTCAAAACTGAGATGAGAAAAAAACTTTTTCACCCAGAGAGTTGTGAATTTGTGGAAATCTCTGCCACAGAGGGCAGTGGAGGCCGATTCACTGGATGAATTTACAAGAGAGTTAGATAGAGCTCTAGGGTCTAGCGGAATCAAGGGGTATGGGGAGAAGGCAGGCACGGGTTACTGAATGTGGATGATCAGCCATGATCACAATGAATGGCGGTGCTGGCTCGAAGGGCCGAATGGCCTCCTCCTGCACCTATTTTCTATGTAAGAGTGACTATCGTTTCCCAAGCCCTCCTGCTTATGTGTATGTGTTTATGCAGGGGAAGCGTATGGATTCAAAGCTGTAAACCCCTGAGATGGCAGGAGACATCAAGTCAGAAGTCGAGTCACCTCAGCAATGGTTTGCCAGGACTGTGTTACCAGCAGCTCACTTAACACTTCAGAAAAACAAGATCATCTCAACAAGCAAGGTCGGATTCACAGTGCACCGAAGACAGACACAAAATGCCGGAGTAACTCAGCGGGACAGGCAGCATCTCTGGAGAGAAGGAATGGGTGACGTTTCTGGTCGAGTCTGAAGAAGGGTCTCGACCCGAAACGTCACCCATTCCTTCTCTCCAGAGATGCTGGCCGTCCCGCTGAGTTACTCCAGCATTTTGTGTCCACCTTCGGTTTAAACCGGCATCTGCAGTTCCTTCCTACACGGTCAGTGGAACTGGTTGGAGAACTAGGATGGGGGAGGGACGGGAGAGAGAGGGAAAGCAAGGGTTACTTGAAGTTAGAGAACTCAATATTCATACAGAAGGTAGACACAAAATTGCTGGAGTAACTCAGCAGGTCAGACAACATCTCTGGGTAGAATATTCACACCACATGGTAGTAAGCAGCGGCAGGTCTCTTTAAACGAAACATGAGTGGTATCAGAGTGGCACAGGCTGCAGCCTCGCACTGCCCTTCAACTCCAGTTCACAGACAGGGAGGGAGTAAAGGACATCGCGCAGACAGGGTCGATTGCTCCCACTGATATTGGCTCCGCAAACCTCCAGTGCTCTTGGCCGGCCTCTCAGAGATGTGACTTCTCCCCTCAGGAGCTCTCTGGAGAAGATCACTCTGCATTCCCCCCCCCCCCCCCCCCCCCTTCCACTGACTGGCACACTCGTCCCCCTGCAGGACCTATACATCAGGAGGTGCAGATCCAGAGCAAGCAAGATCATGAGGGACCCCTGCCACCCCAGTAACGGACTGTTCCAGATGCTATGGTCAGGCAAACGCCTCCGCTGTCACGCTGCGAAAACGGAGAGGATGAGACGGAGTTTCTTCCCACAGGCCATCAGGACTGTCAACTTTTATAACTCCAGAGACTAAATTTTTGTCTACATTATAGTAACTTATTAACTTTATTTATATGCTGTAACTGTAATTCTTTTTTGTGCACAATCCGCAGGCATTGCCACTTTCATTTCACTGCACATCGTGTATGTGTATGTGACAAATAAATTTGACTTGACTTGACTTGACTTGAGGGAAGGGAAGGGAAGGGTCACCTACAGTTTAAATTCCATTTGGAATATTTCTGAGGACCAAGAACCAAGAACCAACAGGAGATCACGACCGGTAGTATCGTCGGAGAAGGAGCTACTCAGTTTAGTTTATTGTCACGTGTACCGAGGTACAGTGAGGTGCTTCCGTTGCGTGCTAACAAGTCAACGGAAAAAAAAAAATACAGTCTTGGATAAATATTTCCAAGATGGCGCCCAACCCAGGCGGCCATTTGCGTGCTAGCCACAGAAGCCGATCTGCAGTCACATATTACAATCGTTAGATGTGGCCCTTTTTGCTAAAGGGATCAGGGGGTATGGAGAGAAGGCAGGTACAGGCTACTGAGCTGGATGATCAGCCATGATCATATTGAATGGCGGTGCAGGCTCGAAGGGCCGAATGGCCTACTCCTGCACCTATTTTCTATGTTTCTGTGTTTCTATGCTACACACTCTTAACTCTCTATTCCTACAGCAACATTACTTACATTAACTATGAAGGCAGACACAAAATGCCGGAGTAACTCAGCGGGTCTGGCAGCATCTAGGGAGAGAAGGAATGGGTGATGTTTCGGGTCGAGACCCTTGAAGGGTCTCGACCCGAAACGTCACCCATTCCTTCTCTCCCGAGATGCTGCCTGACCCGCTGAGTTACTCCAGCATTTTGTGTCTGCCTTCGATTTAAACCAGCATCTGCAGTTTTTTTCCTATACATTAACTATGATATCTATACACCAAAATGGCTCGATTGCAATCATGTATTTTCTTCCCGCTGACTGGATGGCACACGACACAAAGGCTTTTCACTGTACCTCGGTACACGTGACAATGAAATAAACCAAACTGAACACGATTACAATCGAGCCATCCACAGTGTACAGATACAGGACAAGGGAATAACGTTTAGTGCAAGGTAAAGGCAGCAAAGTCCGATCAAAGATAGCCGAGGGTCACCAATGCGGCAGAGTGTGGCTCAGGACTGCTCTCTAGTTGCGGTAGGATGGTTCAGTAGCCTGTTATTGATCTGGGCCTTGTATCAGCTGCTGGGAGGAACCCACTTCAGTTATTTTAACTTGCCAGTTGACCTTTATAAAGCCTTGCTTCGCGCCAGGCCACGGTAAAAAAACATTGATCCCCACGTTCACAGCTGGGTGAACATTTAAAGTCACTCAGTGTGGGAGGGTGCGAATCTAACAACACTGAGAAACTGTTCAGTTTAATGAGAAATATGAGTTTCGAACTGCGATTGATGTTTTAACTTATAACCAGAGGCAGGGTGTGTACAAGGGTGAAGTCTGAAGAAGGGTCTCAACCCAAAACTTCACCTCTTCCTTTTCTCCAGAGATGCTCTTCTGACCCATTGAGCTACTCCAACTTATTCTGATTACTGATTATTGATACCGATACTTCTCCTGATTATAAATGTATGGTGGTTCACAATAAAAGTTTGAAGTGCAATGTATTACAGCCTGTAGTTTGGTTGAGTTTAGTTTCGAGGTACAGCGCGGAAACAGGCCCTTCGGCCCACCGAGTCCGCGCCGACCAGCGATCCCCGCACACTAACACTATCCCACACACACACTAGGGACAATTTACAATTTTACCAAGTCACTTAACCTACAAACCTGCACGTCTTTAGAGTGTGGGAGGAAACCGCAGCACCCGGAGAAAACCCCACGCAGGTCACGGGGAGAACGTACAAACTCTGTACAGACAGCACCCGTAGTCAGGATCGAACCCGGGTCTCTGGCGCTGTAAGGCACATCAACTCTACTGTTAAGCCACTATGCCACCTACAGTTTTAGGATAGACAATGAGTGAAGACCCCAGCAGTTGGCGTTTTGCACAGCAGCAGCACCTGGATATATAATGCAAGCTCCTAGTTTCAGTCACACTCCCGACTGTAACAGTGGAGCAAGTCTTTAGCTCTCCTATCTGGCTGTAAAGTGTAGATTTGTTGGTGGCGCAGCAGTAGAGTTGCAGCCTTAAGCTCTTACAGCGCCAGAGACCCGGGTTCGATCCCGACTACGGGTGCTTGCCTGTACGGAGTTTGTACGTTCTCCCCGTGACCCGTGCGGGTTTGCTCTGAGATCTTTGGTTTCCTCCCACACTCCAGAGGCATACAGGTTTGTAGGTTAATTGGCTTGGTATAAATGTAAACATCCCTAGTGTGTGTAGGGTAGTGGACTCAGTGGGCCGAAGGGCCTGTTTCCACGCTGTATCTCTAAACTAAACTAAACTAAACTAAACTACAGGCTGCACTTCAAACTTTTATTGTGAACCACCATACATTTATAATCAGAAGTATCAGTATCAATAATCAATAACCTGGGGGTGAATCATGCAGGGCTCAATGGCAAATCTTTTCACTTAACTTATCATTAACTTGCCAAAAAGAAAGTAACACCAATCTCTTCATCTAATGGCAAAAAAAGTTATGTAAATGTTCAGCTGGACAGAAATCAACAATTTGACCTGAGATATTATGTGTGGGAAGGAACTGCAGATGCTCGACCCGACCCGACCCGACCCGACCCGAAACATCACCTATTCCTTTTCTCCAGAGATGCTGCCTGACCCGCTGAGTTACTCCAGCATTTTGTGTCTATCTTCTGACCTGATATTAACTCTGTTTCCCTCTCCACAGATGCCGCCTGGCCTGCTGAGTGCATCCGGCATTCTGTGCCTAAAGGGCGTGGCAGTAGAGTTGAGGCCTAACAGCGCCGGGGGCCTGGGTTCGATCCCGTCCTCGGGTGCTGTCTGCACGGAGTTTGCAAGTTCTCCCAGTGAACCGCGTGGGTTCTCTCCAGGGGGCTCCTCTTTCCTCCCACACTCCAAAGACGTACATGTTTGTAGGCTAATAGTGAATTGTCCCTAGTGTGTGCGTGTGTGTGTGGGGGTTAGTGTTAGTGTGCGGGGATCGCTGGTCGGCGGGGACTCGTTGAGCCGAAGGGCCTGTTTCCGCGCTGTGGCTCTGAACTGCATTAAACTAAATTCCAGCTTTCCAGCATCTGCGGCCTTTTGCTTTGGAATTGTCCCAAGCGACTGGTCTGTTTCTTTAGGCCACCCGGTCGCTCAACCCTCCAGGGAACCAGCCCCAAGTCGTCTGACTGAACAGGCTGCGAATCAAGGGCGCGAAATTCACTTGCTCGGCACCTACTGTGGAAGGACCTATAAATACTGGAAGAAAACAACACCCTATGGTAAAACTGGGCCAACTAAAACTGTGATTTGATTCATGTTGTATGTCAGAGCAGTTCGGCTGCCAAAACGTTTGCTCACAGAATCTTGACTCGGTGCTCAGAATCTTGATGGTTCTTGCATAAACTTTTTGCTCCCTTTCTAAAACTTCTCGCGGCGGATGAGTTTGAAAGCAGCGGCAAAAACCACACCCAGCCTGACCAATATTTTATTGCTCCAGCTTTTTGTCTCCATCTTCGGCGCAAGCCAGCATCCATCTGCAGTTCCTTCCCACACATTTCATCCACTCCACTGCGAAATCTCCTCAAGGTCTCTTCAATCTCCACTGCGAAATCTCCTTCTTTGAAGAAGTCCGACTCTCAGGCTGAAGAAGGGGTCTCGACCCGAAACGTCACCTCTTCCTTCTCTCCGGAGATGCTGCCTGGCCCGTTGCGTAACTCCAGCCTTTTTGTGTCTATCTTCGATATTTTATATGTTCATTTTGCACTTTAAAAGCACGAAAACGTGGCAACTAAGTTAATTGTACAGAGAGGAACTGCAGCTGCTGGTTTAAACTGAAGAGAGACACAAACGTCTGGAGTAACTCAGCGGGCCAGACAGCACCTCTGGAGAAAAGGAACAGGTGACGTTTCGGCTCGAGACCTGAAGAAGGGTCTTCACCTATACCTTTCCTCCAGAGATGCTGTCCGACCAGCTGAGTCACTCCAGCTTTTTGTGTGATATCTAAGTTAATTATCTTGTAACAATGAGGGGCAGCAATTTGATTGAGCATGTCTTAGACAAAAACAGAAACGTGAAAGAATTCCTTTGCCAGTCGTTTTAAAGTGCCGTTTTCTTATGTTAAAATGAACAATGCCGCATCGCGGTTAAAATACCAGACTGGAGCGATCTACCATCGCTAAAGAAAAGGGAGTATCATCCTACATCATCTCAGAGCAGGCCCTCAGCGAACAGAGGTTCACGTCAGGAGATAAGGGCAATCACGAGTTCACAGTCATCTCAGAAACATCACCTGCACATCCATCCTGTCAAGCCCCATAATAATGAGGACTGCTTAATACATACGAACCTTGCATGCAAAAGCAAAGGAGAATTATTCCAATCTCTCTCGCAGTCAACTTACAATAGGATTATCATGTATTTCGCCAGCATATCATCACCAAGGAAATATCACGGAAATTCATATCGGTCGCAAACTCGCAGGTAAGACAACTTGAGTCCCCGATCTACCAAGATTTTACACTGTGATTTATTTTGCATTGTAACTAAACCTAGCATGTACAATCTAAATGTTCAGAGACAGTTTTGATACAGATCTCCATTCCAATCTTGTTAATTTTTTGCAGGAAAATTTGTTTCGTTGTGGCTTCCATTTTGAATTCACACACCTTGCTGAAACTACTTTGGATGATTTTCCACGCCTTGCAATTTTTTTTTTGGAAGTTGCTGCTCTAAAAAATATGGTAAGATTCAAGGTGGACTGTCTGAAGAAGGTCCTCGACCCGAAACGCCATCATTCCTTCTCTCCAGAGATGCTGCCTGTCCAGCTGAGTTCATAAGATCATGTGTTAGGAGCAGAATTAGGTCATTTGGCCCATCAAGTCTACTCCATCATTCAATCATGGCTGATCTATCTCTCCCTCCAAACCAGGGCCGTTTTTACAGCATTATGGGCCCCCGGCCCCCACCGTTACTCTCCCCCACCCCCCTTTCCCTACCAGCTCCCTCCCCCTGTCGTGCCGGCGAAAAGCACTTACCGAAAAGCACTTAGCGATGGACTTAGGGTGCTACATTGTTGCGAAAAGCACTTACAGATCGCTGTGAGAAGCACTGAAAATGTTGCGAAAAAAGCACTTATTGAACCTACATTTTTAAAGTAGTATTTATTTATTGCAAGTCACTTAACATACACAGATCAGCATGGGGCCCCCGGGCAAGTACCCATCAGGCCCATGCCTTAAGACGGCCCTGCTCCAAACCCCATTCTCCTGCCTTCTCTCCATAATCTCTGACACCCGCCTAATCAAGAATCTATCTATCTCTGCCTTGGCCACTGACTTGGCCTCCACAGCATTCTGTGGCAAAGAATTCCACAGATTCACCGCCCTCTGACTAAAGAAATTCCTCCTCATCTCTTTCCTAAAAGATTTTTAGATTTAGATTTAGATTTAGAGATACAGCGCGGAAACAAGCCCTTCGGCCCACCGAGTCCGTGCCGCCCAGCGATCCCCGCACACTAACACTATCCTACACACACTAGGGACAATTTTTACATTTACCCAGTCAATTATCCTACAAATCTGTACAACTTTGGAGTGTGGGAGGAAACCGAAGATCTCGGAGAAAAACCACGCAGGTCACGGGGAGAACGTACAAACTCCGTACAGACGGCGCCCGTAGTCAGGATCGAACCTGACTCTCCGGCGCTGCATTTGCTGTAAGGCAGCAACTCTAACGCTGCGCCACCGTGCCGCCATTCGTTAATTCTGAGGCTATGACCTCTAGTCCTTAGACTCTCCCACTAGTGGAAACATCCTCTCCACTTCTACTCTATCCAGGCCTTTCACTAGTCTGTACGCTTCAATGAGGTCCCCCCTCATTCTGCTAAACTCCAGCGAGTACAGGCCCTGTGCCGACTAAAGCTCATCATATGTTGACCACATTTCGAACACATTGAAGGTGGAAGACCACTCAGTGAGTTGTTTAATGCTACTTTCCCCAGTGTGGAATGTGGAGCAGATTTGAAGTGCTCACAGTCAGGGAAAGCAGAGCACCCAAGCTGTCCGCAGCAGGGCAGGCAGCAGTTCAGTGGGAACAACAGTTTTCAATCCTGATCTGCTGTTGGATTGGAAGCTACCGCTGTGTTGTCAGCCCTGGACACGAGATGGAAGCAACTTTAATCTGCAGGAAGGAACTGCAGATGCTGGTTTACACTGAAGATAGACACAAAATGCTCAATGGGTCAGGTGGCATCTCTGGAGAAAAGGAATAGTGGACGTTTCGGGTCGAAACGGATATCTGAAGAAGGGTCTTGAGCCGAAACGTCACCTGTTCCTTTTCTCCAGAGATGCTGCCTGACCTGCTGAGCCATTTTAATCCGCTGGTTTTAATCAGAGACCGACCACATTAGAAATGGCCACAGCTTCTAACGTAGAAAAACATCCCATCACGGAATCAAATTTTGACAGTCTTCACTTTAGACTTTAGAGATACAGCGTGGAAACAGGCCCTTCGGCCCACCAAGTCCGTGCCAACCACCAATCACCCCGTACACGAGCACTACCCTCCACACCAGGGACAATTTACAATGTGTTCCACAGATTCACCACCCTCTGGCTAAAGTAGTTCCTCCTCACCTCCTTTCTAAAAGAGCGCCCTTTAATTCTGAGGCTATGACCTCTGGTCCTGGAGAAAGGGGAGTGGAGAGGGAGTTTTGGAGTTTCGTGTTTGCTAGTAGGCAAGGAACTTTGAGAATAGACACAATTATAAGAATGATTCCAGCATATAAAGAGCGTTTGACAGCACAGGGCCTATACTCGCTGGAGTTTAGAAGGTTGAGGGGGGTGGGGGGAACCTCATTGAAACTCACCGAATAATGAAAGGCACAGATAGAGTGGATGTGGAAAGGATGTTTCCACATCCATTCCTCACCTCCTTTCTAAAAGAGTGCCCTTTAATTCTGAGGCTGTGACCTCCGGTCCCGGAGCTGAGTCAATGATTTTAACGTCGGTCGTTACTTTATTTTTAGATTTAGAGATACAGCGCGGAAACAGGCCCTTCGGCCCACCGGGTCCGCGCCGCCCAGCGATCCCCGCACATTAACACTATCCTACACCCACTAGGGACAATTTTTTTTTTTACATTTGCCCAGCCACTGTACGTCTTTGGAGTGTGGGAGGAAACCGAAGATCTCGGAGAAAACCCACGCAGGTCACGGGGAGAACGTACGAGCTCCGTACAGACGGCGTCCGTAGTCGGGATCGAACCTGAGTCTCCGACGCTGCATTCGCTGTAAGGCAGCGACTCTACCGCTGCGCCACCGTGCCGACACTCACAGCCTTCGCTTTCTGTTTGCTTCCCCTCGTGCTTTGCTTCTCAGTTGGCTGTTTATTTTCCATCCTTGCTTTCACCCCTTGCCTTGGCTGTGACATGACTGAGGATAGCAGCTTTGCTCTGACTTCCATCGCCTTGGCTGGGTCTCGGAGCAGATCGGCACGGGAGCCAGCCACGCTGCAAACGACGATGGCAGAGGAAGTGGGACCCTTTTGCCGCCCCGCGGCGCCGCCGAGATTTCTGAAGGAGCTGCCAGACGGTTATCACATGCCGACGGCTCGTCAGAGTTTTGCCAACAAAACTCTTTCACTCGGGGAGCCGTTTCCAAGCAGCGCGATCAAGCGCCAACGGTCCCCTGATGTGGCCAAGCTGGCGCCCTGGGCCGAAATGCCACCCCTGTTACAGACCTGCAAGAAGGGAAAATACAAGGAGAAAATACACTTGCGCAGAAAAAAACCCCCATAGAAAATAGGTGCAGGAGGAGGCCATTTTGCACTTCGAGCCAGCACCGTCA